>NC_135879.1:39289760-39500415 GCF_964194155.1 Cetorhinus maximus | reverse complement strand
CTCCCTCCCTCCCCTTCCCCTCCACTCCCCCTCCCTCCCTCCACTCCCCCTCCCTCCCTCCACTCCCCCTCCCTCCCTCCACTCCCCCTCCCTCCCTCCACTCCCCCTCCCCTCCCTCCACTCCCCCTCCCTCCCTCCACTCCCTCCTCCCTCCCTCCACTCCCCTCCCTCCCTCCTCCCCCTCCCTCCCTCCCTCCCTCCACTCCTCTCCCCCTCCCTCCACTCCTCTCCCCCTCCCTCCCTCCCTCCACTCCTCTCCCCCTCCCTCCCTCCCTCCACTCCTCTCCCCCTCCCTCCCTCCCTCCACTCCTCTCCCCCTCCCTCCCTCCACTCCTCTCCCCCCTCCACTCCTCTCCCCCCCTCCACTCCTCCCCCTCCCTCCCTCCCTCCACTCCTCTCCCCCCTCCCTCCACTCCTCTCCCCCTCCCTCCACTCCTCTCCCCCTCCCTCCACTCCTCTCCCCCTCCCTCCCTCCCTCCACTCCTCTCCCCCTCCCTCCACTCCTCTCCCCCTCCCTCCCTCCACTCCTCTCCCCCTCCCTCCCTCCACTCCTCTCCCCCTCCCTCTCTCCACTCCTCTCCCCCTCCCTCCCTCCCTCCACCCTCTCCCCCTCCCTCCCTCCACTCCTCTCCCCCTCCCTCCCTCCACTCCTCTCCCCCTCCCTCCCTCCACTCCTCTCCCCCTCCCTCCCTCCACTCCTCTCCCCCTCCCTCCCTCCACTCCTCTCCCCCTCCCTCCCTCCACTCCTCTCCCCCTCCCTCCCTCCACTCCTCTCCCCCTCCCTCCCTCCACTCCTCTCCCCCTCCCTCCCTTACTCCTCTCCCCCTCCCTCCCCCTCCCCTCCTCTCCTCTCCCCTCCCTCCCTCCCTCCACTCCTCTCCCCTCCCTCCCTCCACTCCTCTCCCCCTCCCTCCCTTTACTCCTCTCCCCCTCCCTCCCTCCCTCCACTCCTCTCCCCCTCCCTCCCTCCACTCCTCTCCCCCTCCCTCCCTCCACTCCTCTCCCCCTCCCTCCCTCCACTCCTCTCCCCCTCCCTCCCTCCACTCCTCTCCCCCTCCCTCCCTCCACTCCTCTCCCCCTCCCTCCCTCCACTCCTCTCCCCCTCCCTCCCTCCACTCCTCTCCCCCTCCCTCCCTCCACTCCTCTCCCCCTCCTCACCAGGTCCACTCCTCGCCCCCTCCCTCACCCGGCCCCCTCCCTCACCCGGCCCCCTCCCTCACCCGGCCCCCTCCCTCACTTGCTGGCTAGGGTTACCCTTTCAATTGGTAGAAGCCACGGGTCTGGAAGGCTTTGCTGAAGAAACTTTGGTGACCTGTTGCAGTACATCTTGTAAATGGTATGCACTGCAGCCTTGTTGCGCTGTTGGCAAAGGGAGTGATTTTTCAAGGTGGTGGAAGGGATACCAATCAAATGTCCTGGATTAAGTGTTATTGGAGCTGCACTCATCCAGGCAAATGGAGAGTATTCCATCACACTCCTGACTTCAAGCTTGTAGATGTTGGCCAGGCTTTGGTAATCAGGAGTTGTCATTTGCTGTAAAATACCAAGCCTCTGACCTGCTATTTTAGCCACAGTCTTTGTGGCTGATCCAATAATGTTTTTGGTAAATGGTGATGGGGTATTCAACAATGGTAATGCCATTGGATGTCAAAGGGAGGTGGTTTGACTCTCTTGGTGAAGATGGTAATTACCTGGCTTTTGTGTGTGATACTACTTGCTCTAACCAACCAAAGTTTGAATGCTACCTTGGTCTTACTGCTTGAGGGCACAGACTGCTTAGTTATCTGAGGAATTGTGAATGTAATTGACTACTGTGTGTTCATCAATAAGCATCCCCATTTCTGATCTGGTGGAGAGAAGGCTATGGATAAATCAGCTGAAGAAGATTGGGTCTAGGACTTGCTCTGAAGAGCTAATGCAGTCTTGGTACTGAGATGATTGGGTCCATCAACACAACTATCTTTGATTATATTAGGTGTGACTGGAGCCAGTGGAGAGTCTCCCCCTGATTCCCATTGACTTCAACTTTACTAAGGCTGATTGATGCCACACTTGGTTAAATGCTGCCTTGGCGTCAGGGGCAGTCACTCTCACTTCACCTCTGGAATTCAGCTCTTTTGTCTATGCTTATGTTTGTCCTGTAATAATGTCTGCAGGTGAGTGGTCATGGCGGAACTCATTGAGCATCGGTGAGCAGATTATTCGTGACTAAGTGCCATCTGATAGGAATGTCGTCAACCCATTATATCTTTCTGATGATTGTGAGTAGGTGAATGGGGCTGTAATTGGTCACTTTGGATTTGTTCTGCTTTTGGGGACAGGATATAGCTGGACGATTTTTCACTTTGTTAGGTAGATGCCAGTGTTGTACCTGTACTGAAGCAGGTTGGCTAGGGGCCCGGCAAGTTCCCCAACATTGGTCTTCAGTACTACAACAGGGATGTTGTCAGGGCCAATAGTCTTTGCTATATTTGCTGCATTCCTCCATTTCTTGATATTATGTGGAGTTAATTGAATTGATTGAAGGCTGGCATCTGTTGTAGTGGGATCCTCAAGGGGAGGTTGAGATGGATCATCCACTTAGCACTTCTGGCTGAAGATGATTGAAAATCCTTCAGCCTTGTCTTTTGCACTCACTTGCTGGTCTTTGCCATTAATGAGGATGGGGATGTTCATGGAACCGCCTCCCCTCCTGTTAGATTTTGAATTGCCCACTACTATTCATTATTGGCTATGGTAAGGACTGCAGAGCTTTGATTTGATCCATTGATTGAGAGATCACTTGTCTCTGTCTATAGTGTGCTGCTTCTGCTGTTCATCATTCAAGTTGTCCTGTGTTGTAGCTTCTCCAGGTTGGCACCTTAAATTATTTAGGTACTCCCAGTGCTACTCTTGGTAAACCAGGTTTGATCCCCTGTTTGATGGTCATTATGAAAAACTAAGCTAGGTACAAACTACAACTGTGGTTTTCAATGATTTATGGAATATAATTTCCTTAAACTTAATTCATTTTGCTTTGATAATTGCTATGCAATATGATGTTATGTTTTAATGTTAGAGTAATTTTTCCTGCTGTACTTATTTATCAAGGTAACCTTATTGTACAATCATATTTTAAAGTTTTCCATTTTTACAACATACAAATGTGGCTTACTTATGTTTTGATTTGCATATACATAAAATATTTTTAAATATCTTCTTACAGAAGGAAGGAATTCATATTACAAAGCTGTTTCTATAGCCTGCAGAGATGTTTTCAACAAGTTGACTGCTAACCTGCCTGAGCACCAGAATTGTAGCAGTTCTTTGGCTGCTTTTGTAGTTGAAAGACGTAAGTAGAACATAGTTTAAATTTGTAGCTCAAAGGCCCAGAAATTCAATCACACCAAAAACAGATGGGCAGGGTGGCACAATATTTGTACTGGCTCCTGATTAGAATCACTCAAGTGTGCAACCATTGCTACCTGTGATACTCATGGCATTCAGTGGATGTCCTTACCTGAAAATTCTGACATAATTCTTGCATTCAAATACGCTCAAACGATCAGCGATCATTTGGCATCAAATGTTCTAATTTGGAAAGAGTACTTTGTGCAGTCAGCAACATTTTGCCATTTTAGATGTCAAATGCGATCAATGGCATCGAGTGTGCTCAAAGACATCAAGTGTGCTTGGCAGGCAACCTGCATTGAAAAATACAAGGAAATCAATTACAGAAATAATATCTGAATTTATTCACTTTTTGCATTTAGTCCAAAAATTCTTTCCATGATACATGCTTGAGAGCACCACCTGTTCCCCATCAGCTCTTAATTGATTTTATTTATTTGTTAATTGTTGTCATGGGAAGAAAACTTACAGCACGTGGGAATCTCGGAGTTCCTGGTGCCTCCCCACCCCAGTGATTCTCAGCCCCCCAGTCTCGGGCTTACATCAGTCCCACCCCCAGTCTCGGGCTTACATCAGTCCCACCCCTCAGTCCCCCCCGCACTCCATGCAGCCCCCGAGGCTTACACTGTCCCTCCCCACCCCTTCCTCCTGTCTGCTCCCAGTGTTGGGTCCCCAGGCTCTCGTCGCCGAACTCCGGGCCTCTTAGCCCCGCCATTGAACTCTAGGCCTCTACTCTCTCCATGTTTTCCCCCCCACCACCACCCTCCCGACCCGACTTCCCTAACCCACTCCTGAGGCCACACCAACTGGAAAATTGTAGCAGAGCCAGCCTCACCATCACTTCTGGTCCCAGCCAGCCCTGCAACCTGAGCTCTCCAGAGGGCAGGGGAGGAGAGGGTGGGTGGAGAGGAGGGGGGAATTGGGTGGAGAAAGAAAACTGCTGCAAGCAGGTAGGGTTGGGGGCATGGGAAGAAAACTGCTGAAATCCGGGGAGAAGGGGTTAGGATAGAAGGCAGAAGAAAATTGCTACGGGGTGAAGATGGGGGGAGGTGGTAGGGGAGAAGAAAACTGCTGCATGAAGGGGAGCAGGTGTCTGCTACACTAGTTTTAGGTTATGATGAAAAATACAAAAGTAGTTTATTAAAACATATGAGAGCAGAGTCTACTTTTTCTAAAGTTAGCTCAGCTTTAGGATGTTTGAAGCTATAGAAATTCAGAAACATGGAGAACAAACTCTGATCATTTTTGGTGTCAGAATGCTTAAGGTAAATGATTTGCTAATCGCAAATATTCGAGTGCTGCAGTTTGGGGCAATTGATGTCATTTACACTACTTGCAATTTTGAATGATAGCTAAATGGTTGCTCTTGAGCGTAATTAATATCAAATGATGGCTAAACGATTGCTTTTGATGTCAAATGAGTGCAAATGAAAGCTGTTGAACAATGATGTCAAAATTTTCAGGTAGGTATTGGATGTCTGTGTAGCCACTTGAAGACGACATGCTGCTTTTTAAAAGAAAGGTGGGATTTGGCCCCACTAGGAAGCAAAGAAACAATTCTGAACAAAGGAATTGCTGCTAGATCAGGTTTTTAAGGAGTACCTTGAAGGAGGAAAGAAGAGGCAGAGAAATTGATGGAGGGAATTCCAGAGTTTGGCAGCTGAAAATAGGGTGCCGATGGTGAAGCAGTTAAAATTTGGGATGTTCAAGAGGCCAGAATTGGAAAAGCACAGATGCATGATGCCTTTAAATGGCGCTGATGTGTGGTCCTTCATCCGCTTAGTACCACTTGTTGTTAATCAAGTTCTGCATGTGATGAGTCATGCGTTGGATATGCCAAACTTGCAAAATAGGTCCTGCAAGCGGCACAGGACTGCAAGTTAAATAACATTTTCAGCTTTTAGGATAATTTTGGGAACTTCTGAAGCCAGTAGAGTTGCTTACACTAATCTGGCAGGTAGTGCACTCCCAGCTCATATTGAGCATGTACTACCTGCCATATTCGAGACTTAGGAGGCTGTTTCGTGCTGCATAATCAAATTTCTAGGCTAAAATGTGATGTGATAATTATTTTCTTACTGTATTAGCTTTGAGCATACAACAATCCTATTGTGCCAAACCTGGTTTGGATTGCACCTTGTTTATGGAGTTAATATGTGTTTTGCTTTGATAGCCTAACCACAAGCTACACATACTATAATTGTAGATTACAGTTATGAAAGATGGTAAGACAGCAAGAAGGAGCAGAGGAGTAACATGAAAAACAAAAGTAACAACTAAATTTCAGGCATTGGGTGTGTTGTACAGGAGAGAGAATGTGGCAAAGTCTGAGCAAGAGTGGTACAAGTTTAAGAACAATTTAGAGGTAAAGGGAGGTTATATTGCGAGTTATTAAATGGTGAGATTTCTGGGTAGGTTTATTTTATGATGAAGGTACAGCAATTGAATGGTGATTAGTCTTCTGAGAGCTGTGGTTTCAATGTAGAGACATTGGTAGACCAGTATAGGGAGCAACAGTGTGAACAGGGTGGGATGTGTTTGGAGACAGGATGTCCCAGTTCCCCACCCTGGGATTCTCAGTGTGAACAGGGTGGGATGTGTTTGGAGACAGGATGTCCCAGTTCTGCACCCTGGGATTCTCAGTGTGAACAGGGTGGGATGTGTTTGGAGACAGGATGTCCCAGTTTTCCACCTTTAAAGGGACAGGGAGAGGACCAGCTGGGCTGAATGGAATTTTGGAAATGGATGCAATATGTTTGGAAGTGTTAGAACTGTTGAAAAGTGAATTTAACAACAAGGTAAAAGGTGTAAATTAGTCTTCAGTTGAAGAGAATTGCAAGTCAAATTATAGGAATAAATAAATGGCTAGCTAATGAGGGAGGTTATACCGTAACAGATTCTATTTTTTTGGTGCCTTTAATTCAGAAAGTGGCCCATGGCATATGACAGAAGGTTTAGGAAAACAAAAGTGGATGCTGGGCCAAAAAAAACCCAAAATGTCAACAGGAGTGACCCATTGTGGTCAGGTAAGCAGGCTTTAAGGGGAAAAGGAAGGTGGTAGGGCTTAGGGAGTGTATTCCAAAGTGTGGGAATGAGATGATTAAAGGCATGGTTGCTGATAGTAAGTCAAAATGGCAGAGAATTGCCAAATGAGTCAAAAGAATGGGGAGTTTGGAGGTAGTGGTAGTGGGGGCACTGGACGAGATTAGAGATTAGGGAGATCTGTGACCATTCAGAAATTCAAATGCATGGATGAGAAATTTAAATTTGTGGGATTGGGGTGATGAGGAAATAGTACTTGATGCAGGCAGCAGATCAGCTGAAGTTTACATAGGTTATGGGATGGAAGGCTGGCCAGGTAAACACCGGAATAGTTAAATCTAGAAATGATAAAGGATTAAAGGAGGGTTTTTAGCAGCAGATAAACTGAAAATAGGATTGGAGGTGGGCAGTCTTTATGATGGAGAGACAGTGAGGTCATGGTTGAAGAGGATTCCAAAATCACAAACAGAAGTTCTAGTTTAGCCTGAGGCAGTAGCTGGGGAGAGAGATAGAGTTGATGGCAAGGGTGCAGAGTTTGTACTGGGATGTGTTGGAGATGGATTTGATCACCTTAATAGATCTGAAGGAAATTGAACTTCATCCAAGACTAGATGTAGACGAAGTAAAGAATACTAAGGTGATGCTCGAATATGATTCTATTTGTAGCAGGAATATTCTCTACTTCAAGCCAAATATGTCTTTTTGGTTACCCATATTAACAGCATTACCTCAGTCATCTGGTATGTGTGAGTACCTTCAATTAAAGAATGAAGTAAGCAATAACAACTTTTTTTGTATTTTACTTTCTCTGAGAAAAGGACTAATGTGACAGGCCACATGAATCGAATGTTACATGGATAGGAAGAGTGACATTTTTTAAAATCAATATAGCAAGCAGTTGCACGAAGTGTCTTCTATAGTATTAGAGAAGTTTTGCATGTAAAAACAAGTTATAAGTTATGCAGCAACAAGGTTGTATTCGGGGATTTGATAATTCGGGGGATTGATAGCATTCTCTGCAGTCCCAACTGATCAATGGTAAAGGGTGTTTTTGAGCAGCTGGAGAGGATCTTGGAAAGGGAGTGGAGAGATTCTGCTGTGATGGTCCATGTTAGGGCCAAAGATATAGGGGAGAAAAGAATGGACTTCCTGTTAAGGAAACATCAGCAGTTAGGAACTAAATTTAAAATTGGGATTGCTACCTGTGCTACATGCTAATTATTATGATCTTGGTAGAGATTTTTGAAATCCAAAAATCTAGGTATTTACTAAAAGAATGAAATAGCAAGCTGGTTTTAACAGTGAACCTTGTGTGACAAACAGCAAGCAGTAGACAGACCTAAGAGATTCCACAACCAACAGATCAGATCTAAACTCTGCAGTCCTGCCACATCAGCCATGAATGGTGGTAGACAATTAAACAACTCACTGGAGGAGGAGGCTCCTCAATGATGGGGGAGTCTAGCACATCTGTGCAAAAGATAAGGCTGAAGCATTTGCAAGAACTTTCAACCAGAAGTGCTGACTAGATGATGACTCTCTTTCTCCTGCAGAGGTCTTGAGCATCACAGATGCCAGTCTTCAGCCAATTCGATTCACTTCACTTGATATCAAGAAATGGCTGGAGGCACTGGATACTGCAAACTCTATGGGGCCTGACAATATTCTGGCATTGGAACTGAAGACGTGCCCTCTCCCTGCTGTTTACAAGAAATCATTTTCCAAAGCAACCTAGTCTTTAAAGAGACTGTCACCCCAACATACGGCATGTATTTTTTTCTCTCCAGGAAAGCTCGTGGGCCATCACATAATTGGCATTGTTAGAGTCCCCGTAAAGACCAATAACTTTTTAAAAGAGTTTTGAATTTCGCAGTGACCTACGAAAAGGTTCACAAAACACGATTTCAAGTTTTAAGATTTTTACTGTAACAAGCTAAAACCAACATCGACTAGACGTTATCTAGTAGGCAACTATTATACTAAACTACAGAAATGGTATCCCCGTCTTTGGACTCCTTAACACAATGGAAATTTTAATGCCATTTATATCGTGGTTGTCTTGGACATGGAGTTTGAAGTCCATCTACTCCCAATGTTAAAAGAGAGTTCTTTCTGCTTTGCCAAGGTGAACCTTCCAGCATCCTTTTAAACCAAGTCCTCTCTTCACTCAAGATTCACTTTGAGCATAATAGAATGGACTGAGCGTAATAGAATGGACTCCCCATTGTAAGCTTCTCTCTGGCAATTCCGTGGTCTCTAATTTTCCACAACCTTTGTTTCTTCGAACCTGGGTTCCATCCACATCGGCCCTTTGGTTGGTGATTAACCTAAAAACAGTCCTTTTCTTCTACTTGGCAAAGTAGCACCTTTTGTGGGTTCTCTCTCCCCAACTCCTTCGGTCTGTGGACTCTGAGGACTGGATATTGGCTACTGAGGCAGTTGTGAAATTTTCAGACTCGCTGGACCCGCCTCAGTAAAATGTGCCTTGAAACGCACAGTTTTCACTCTGGCAGGGACGGGATGGAGTCAGGTCTGCTTACCCCGGAAGTGGATCAGAAGTGGAGGCGGGACCTGATGACAAGGAGGACAGATCACATCTCAGTCCCGATATAAAGGGCCTTCCTGGATGCAGTTCCCGTTGGGAGGGAAGAAACTGTTGTAGTGTTGCTGATTCATGGGAGCTGATGGCTTTCAGCAATCAAGTGAGTAAAAACTATAATTGTTGGCCAACTGGTTAATTGCACTGGAAGAGCTGGCCCATCTTGGGCCTTGCATAGCAAACTATAGACTTTAATGCTGCCTATTGAGCTTGTCTAATCAAGGACCATGCAGCATTTATTTAATGCTGGCAAAACTTCACAAATACCCAGCCATGGAAATGGCTGCATGGTGGCAGCTACAGCAGGTCCTGACACTGCGCTCTGAGATTATCATAATGCCTCAGGAGCTGATTTTTACATGCCGCATGCACTTTCCCTTACCTTTCACCAACTATCTATCATGGTGTGGGCAACGAAATGTACATTGTCATTTAACCTTACAGCGGCACACTGTCATCACAGATGAGTGTGACTGAGGGAGCAGGCCAGCAGAGGCATGTGCACTCGGGAACAAACCATGCCATGTTGATGTGACAAGAACAAATGCTGAGCCATGCAGAATTCACACTGCCCCCACCCCCGCCGCAACATCAGTCTATGCATAACTTGATAATCAGGTTCCTGCATTTGAATGGATGCAGGTTGTGTTGCGTTGAATGAAGCAAGAAACCTTACATGCTCATGTACTTTCTTCATAGTCATACCAGCGTATCATAGCAGAAGACAGGTGTGGGAGGGACGACACCCTGGTTCTATGACCAGGACCTCGAGATTCAGGTATAGGAAGGAACATTCTCTATCCCAGAGAAAGGAGGAGTGAAGTTTAAAGTCCATCTCCTCCCTGCTTTGCCAAGTGAATCTTCCAGTGTCCTTTAAAACCAAGTCCTCTCCACTCAACCTTCACTTTGAGCATAATAGAGTGGACAGTGTAACAAAGTGAGCTTGGCAGGCAATTGTATCCATGCTGAACAGAACAGGGGAATACTATTATTCATGGATCCACTGTCGCAAGCGGTTCCATGACCTTTTGGACTCCGGCAAGATGAGTTATTTGGTAGAAGCACACACATGTCCCTGTGATGGGTGACAGTTGAATGCTGCACCAACTAGGGCACACTTAGCACATACATTTGTCCATGTTATTGGGGTAGTGTGGCGAAGGCGCTCAACTAAGCCCAAGAAGTTATGGGGTGACATGTGAATGCCCATTGAGATCCACTACCACATTGATGAGCTTTGGCCCTGGATGCAGGATAGAATGGGCTTACATCACCCTGTATTTCGCACTTGCAAGCAAAGAGGGTTCACAACACCGGAGAGATGGCCTGGACTGGAGGTGGGTCGGTGCAGCTAAGGGCTACTTGCTGAGTTGAGACGGCAATGGAGATTGCGAGTGTTCTGTTCTAAATCGTTATTGGAGATGGTGAATGGCCCATGCAGGTGCCAAAGGTGGTGTCTTCTGATCATGGTGTCAATGGTGGAGGTGATTAGTGCACTAAGACAATTGGGAAGCTGGTTTGAGGGGCAGTGTGAAGGGTGGGTTGCATAAGGGTTCTGCTAAAATGGTTGAAGGTACTGGCCTGGATCTGCGGGTGCTTTCAAAATGTCCAGGCCTTATTCTAATTACCTCCTTTTGTGTAGAAAGATCCCTTCAGCTCATGTCCACCACCCTCTTTTTTTCTCACTGTTCCCAGCGTACCAGGCTGACTTATCCCTTGGGCATCAGGTGGAGGAAGAGATGCCCAAGGAAAACAGCATTGTATCTCACCAGCCTGCACTTCAGGATGCCAGCACATTGGAGGGAAGTAGCGTGTGTTTAGTCAATGGCACATGAAGGCCACAGTCGCCCCCTGAGGAGGGAGGGCAGTTATGATGATGATTCAGTAGGCATTGAGTTAGGGTCTCAGGAGTCATCTTATGGGGCACAGTACTTGGAGCTGAAGCAGCTGATGTGCAGATATCTGATGGAGTTCCCCAAGGCAGTGAGAGTTCATGCACTTCGAGTGGAGGAATCTGAGGCTCAATAGCATGGGCAGAATTTTACGCTGACTGGGCAGGCACACGCCTGGCCTGATCTGGTGTGAAATCGCACGTGATGACGTTGGGCGAGCATCCCAACGTTATCCTGCGCTCATGTAATATTTTGTTCAGTGGGTGCATGCAAAAGTTGGAAGCATGCCCGCCGACAATTAAGAGGCCAGTTGAGGTCATTAATGGCGTAATTGACTTTAATTTTATGTTGCCTATCCAACCTTATAGTTGGCAAACGGGTGAATCAGCCGAGTGTCCCGTACATTTTTCATGAAGCCTTATCCAAGCGTGGGATGAGGTGTCCATGATGAAATAAGACACAAATAAAAATCATTGGGCAGCGTTTTTATCATGTATATTTTCAGGTGCCTGATTGGGACGCTTGGACATTTTTTTCTGCTTTTCAAAACTTTATTTGAGGAATTTTGGGTCTGTAGCTCTCTGAGGCAGCTCTCTGCCATCAGGGAACTTTCTCTCAGCGCTGGCCCTTGTCTGCGTTGACGTCAGCACCTGCCCTCTTTCGCGTAAAATCGTGGTCAGTGGTCTGTTCCCCCGCCGATCGCGCCTGCCAACCTAAAATTTCTGCCACTGAGCTCAATCCGGGAGAAAATGGTGAGTATCACAGCCACATGCATCATCACATCAAGCGCATGCAAGAGTGGTGTGACATCCTGAAATGGGTTCAAAACTCACTCATTTGCTGTAGCAGGCTGTTCAGAGCATAAGCGCTGATCTCCATAGAGTACGCAAGGAGCTGCATGCCCACAACAGGATATTTGTGCTGGTGGCACAATAGTGGCTGGAAGGGATGCCAGCTTTCCCCAGCAGCCAGCCCCATCTAACTCACATGAAAGCTAATCCAGGGCTATGGAGGTTGGAGAACAAGATGAGGGTTCCCAGAACATTTTGGCATCTTCATCTTCCACTGCTTCCCCAGCCCCTCCGCCAGACCCCTTGTCTACGGTACGTGCCTCAGTGACAGCAGCTGCAGAAATGCAGAGCCTGTAGTCTCAGGTAGGTCTCCAATGGGTGCATAATAAGGCTGGCCTCCTCTGACAATGTAGCTCTTTCGCGGCCCTCTGGCCCCTCTATAAATGCTCCTCCATATTATGGCGTATGCAGCAAATTATTCTCAACGTCCTTGTTGGCAAGCACAGGAGTGCTCCTCCAAAGAGGTCAAGGCACCTGAACCACATCTTCAACAGGCCAATAGCCTACTTGATGACGATCCTCATCTGCAAGTGGCTGTTGTAGCAACATTGGGCCCCATCTCTGGTGGCCTCGATAGTGAGCAGGCACCTCGCCTCCTTAATAGGTACCCTTTGACACCAGAAGCCAATCACAGACCTGGGGTCTGGGCTGGAAAAGTTGCTATAAGCGTGACTGCTTCAGAATAAGAGTCTTGGGAAACATGCACTTACATGTAGGAAGGCTTTATTGTGGTTCTTATTTATTATTTATTGCAGCTATGAGGAAAGATTGGATAGGCTGGGGTTGTTTTCCTTGGAACTGAGGAGTGACCTGATTGAGGTGTACAAGATAATGAGGGGCCTAGATATTGTAGACAGGGATGCTTTGGTTCCCTTAGTGGAGAGATCAATTACCAGGGGGCACAGATTTAAGGTGATTGGTAGAAGGACTAGAGGGGACATGAGGAAAAACATCTTCACCCAGAGGGTGGTGGGTTTTTGGAATTTGCTACCTGGTTTGGTGGTGAAGGCCGAAACCCTCAGCTCACTTAAAAGTTACCTGGATTGCACCTAAAGTGCTGTTACCTGCAAGGCTACGGACCGGGTGCTGGAAGGTGGGATTAGAATGGGCAACTAGGTTTTTATTTTTTATTTTTCAGCCAGCACAGACGTGATGGACTGAATGGCCTCTTCTGTGTCGTAACTTTTCTATGGTTACATGCAACCTGCTGATGGAGTGGAATAATTTTCTGTTCACAAATGTCTTCGGCTGCTGCATTTGTGCCCATATAGCGAGTGGTACAGTCTACCACTGCTTCAATTTGTGGGAAGCTGGCTATGGGGCCAAAGGCCGTTGCCCTCTCTGCCTGCGATGCCATATCTGTGGGAAAGTTGAAGTGTTTCCCCACCTGAGCAAAGAATATGTCGGTGATGCACTGGTGAGCTGATTGAGAGATGCCTCAGAGGTCAGTGGCCAATTCCTGGAAGGAGCTAGAAATTGAGGGCCATGGTAACCTTGAGTGCAACAGGCAGGGCATGGGGTTTGGTACCCACTCAGCACTTAGCGAGCCTGGAAGTCTGCCATCTCCCACTTATCTGCCTGAGGCAAGGAATACTCCTGAGAGGCCACAGATTTGCCCTTGACTTTCACAACACACACCTCCACCCTTGTAACCTGGCAGCAGCTTTTATCTCTGAACAAGGCTTATGTGTTCAAAATTTAACATTGCAGAACTGCACGAGGGAAAAGCACCTTTTTAGGAGGCTTTCAGAAGCTTTCATGACTCCACCATAAATTTGTGACTTCCGCACCACAGGTTAAGGCACTTGCAGCAGCGAAAATTGCATTAGCTGTCCACTGATTTTAACTGAGCCACCAGATATGATGATTCAAACTTGTGCGAACCTTCCCCCTTTCTCCCACCGGCAAATGATTTTGTCCAGGAATAGGGCCAAGACTTCTGCTTCCAGGTCCCATACACTATTTTTAAAGGTCCACAGAGTCTTCCCAATTCCACAAAAATCAGCCTCTGAGAGTCTGCAGCAATAAGGCCAGTTGCCTTTTCCTTTGTGTCAATTCGGGTTTCTGTCTCCATGATAAGCTGGTCCCATTGGGTTTGTTTACAAGCAGAATTAGTACAACTTCACACCATTCACCATTCCAAAGCATTCCATTTTGCCTTAAAAGAGATTGTTTAAAACATAGCCATATTATAAAATCTTGCAGTCATAACAACAAAGGGATAGACAGGATAGATCAGGAAGGTGAATGTGTGGCTGAAAAATTTAATGGCACACTAGCACCAATACTGGGATGGGAAGGATCTGTACCACTGAGATGGGTTCCACCTAAACCAGCAAGGCTCCAGAGTCCTAGCAGGCAGGATAAATAGAGCAGTGGATGAGACTTTAAACTAGTAAGACTTGGGGAGGGATCTGGTGAATATAAAATATGCCTAAAGACAAAAGAAATAGAAGATGACAATAATGGTCAGACCAAGGTAAAGAATAAGAGTAACACAAATGGTCAAAGAACAGGTACAGTTACAGATCCTAATTATAAAATGATCACTAAAAATAAAATGAGTGGAACATTGAATCCCATACAGTAATGTGCACAACTTCAGAAATAAAACGGGACCTGTGGGCAGTAACTCATGGCAAGGAACTAGATATAGTAGGGGATAACTGAAACATGGTTACATAAATAATAGGACTGTCAGTTAAATATTGCAAGATACAATGTACTTAGTATGGATAGAAAAGGGAAGAAGATAGATGTTTTATTACAGATAATATGAAAGTAGAAAAAAGAATGCACATTAAGATTGAAACAGATTCATATGAATAGACATGAAGGCTAAGAAGGGATTGACCACCTAGTTGTAGAGGGAAAGAGGAGAAATATGTAAGCAAATCTATAAAATGAGAATGGGTGATGAATGAGTGCTATGCTAATAAGACACATCTGTTTGAAAGTCTGAATTTAGTGCACAACTTTGGTCTTAATTGCTGATTATCATAATTTGAACTTGCATAGAGATGTTAGATCAAAAAGCTGCATTGCATCTGAAACAATACATAAGACATAGGAGCAGAAATTAGGCCATTCAGTCTGCTCTGCCATTCAATCATGGCTGATAAGGTTCTCAACTCCATTCTCCCGCCTTCTCCCCGTAACCTTTGATCCCCTTACCAATCAAGATCCTATCTATCTCGGTCTTAAATACACTCAATGACCTGGCCTCCACAGCCTTCTGTGGCAATGAATTCCATAGATTCACCACTCTCTGGCTAAAGAAGTTTCTCCTCATCTCTGTTCTAAAAGATCTTCCCTTTACTCTGAGGCTGTGCCCTTGGGTCCTAGTCTCTCCTACTAATGGAAACATCTTCCCCACGTCCACTCTACCCAGGCCTTTCAGCATTCTGTAAGTTTCAATCAGATCCCCCCTCATCCTTCTAAACTCCATCGAGTATAGACCCAGAGTCCTCAAACGTTCCTCATATGTTAAGCCTTTCATTCCTGGGATCATTCTCGTGAACCTCCTCTGGACCCTCTCCAAGGCCAGCACATCCTTCCTGAGATACGGGACCCAGAATTGCTTACAATATTCTAAATGTGGTCTGACCAGAGCCTTATAAAGCCTCAGCAGCACATCCCTGCTTTTATATTCTAGTCCTCTCGAAATAAATGCCAACATTGCATTTGCCTTCCTAACCACCGACTCAACCTGCAAGTTAACCTTAAGAGAATCCTGGACTAGGACTCCCAAGTCCCTTTGCGCTCCAATTTCTGAATTCTCTCCCCATTTAGAAAATAGTCTATACCTCTATTCTTCCTACTGAAGTGCATGACCTCACACTTTCCCACGTTGTATTCCATCTGCCACTTCTTTGCCCATTCTCCTAACCTGTCCAAATCCTTCTGCAGCCTTGCCGCCTCCTCAATACTGCCTGTCCCTCCACCTATCTTTGTATCATCTGCAAACTTAGCCAGGATGCCCTCAGTTCCTTCATCTAGATCACTAATGTATAAAGTGAAAAGTTGTGGTCCCAACACTGACCCCTGCGGAACTCCACTAGTCACCGGCCGCCATCCTGAGTAGGACCCCCTTATCCCCACTCTCTGCCTCCTGCCAGACAGCCAATCTTCTATCCATGCTAGTACCTTGCCTCTAACACTATGGGCTCTTATCTTACTGAGCAGCCTCCTGTGCGGCACCTTGTCAAAGGCCTTCTGGAAGTCCAAGTAGATAACATCCATTGGCTCTCCTTTGTCTAACCTACTCGTTACCTCCTCAAAGAATTCTAACAGATTTGTCAGGCATGACCTCCCCTTGATGAAACCATGCTGACTTTGCCCGATTTTACCATGCACTTCCAAGTATTCTGAAATCTTATCCTTAATAATGGACTCTAAAATCTTACCAACGACTGAGGTCAGGCTAATCGGCCTGTAATTTCCCGTCTTTTGTCTCACTCCCTTCTTAAACAGGGGGGTTACATTAGCGATTTTCCAGTCCTCTGGGACCCTCCCTGACTCCAGTGATTCCTGAAAGATCACCACTAACGCCTCCACTATCTCTTCAGCTATTTCCTTCAGGACTCTGGGCTGTAATCCATCTGGTCCAGGTGATTTATCCACCTTCAGACCTTTCAGTTTTCCTAGCACCTTCTCCTTGCTAATGGCCACCATACTCACCTCTGCCCCCCAAGTCTCTTGAACTTTGGGGATGTCACTCGTGTCTTCCACTGTGAAGACTGACGCAAAGTACCTGTTCAGTTCCTCCGCCATTTCTTTGTTCCCCACTACTACTTCTCCAGCGTCATTTTCCAGCGGCCCAATGTCCACTTTTGCCTCTCTCTTACCCTTTTATATATCTAAAAAAAAAACTCTTGCAATCTTCTTTTATATTACTGGCTGGTTTACCCTCATATTTAATCTTCTCCCTCCTTATTTCTTTTTTAGTTGTCCTCTGTTGGTCTTTGTAGGCTTCCCAATCCCCTGGTTTCCCACTGCTCTTCGCTGCATTGTATGCTTTCTCTTTAGCTTTTATGCTGTCCCTGACTTCCCTTGTCAGCCATGGTTGCCTCGTCCTCCCTTTAGTATGCTTCTTCTTCCTAGAGATGAATTTTTGCTGTGTCTCCCAAATTACTCCCAGAAATTCCTGCCATTGATGTTCCACTGTCTTTCTTGCTAGGCTTATCTCCTAGTCAATTCTGGCCAGTTCCTCCCTCATGCCTCTGTATTTGCCTTTATTCAACTGTAATACCATTACATCTGATTCCAGCTTTTTCCTCTCAAGGGATCTCCAGGCAACAATTCATAGCAAGGAACCAGATGTAGTGGGCAATTTTCATGGAGTAATGTATGTGGCACCTAGCAACCCCTTGCATAAATGTTGTGGAATGTTCTAGCTGACATGTTATATGATAGTCCAGGGATCAAGGGAGACGGAACACAGGTTCTCAAGCATGGCATTAGAACTTCTGGCAGAAGAGAATTTTCCTGTACTTGCAGGGAGAAAGGATTGCCACCTCATCTTCGTGTTTCCCTCTCATGCAGCAGCTGATGTAGCATTGTCTGGCCTCATACCCTCCCATTTCTTGCCTAGACTAAGAGGGAGGGATCTCTAGCAAGATTCCCATTACTGTTAGTGATTCCTATAAGATGTTCAGCAAGTTGGCGTAGAAAAGCACTTGTGCCTTTTAGGTGAAATCCTCAAAATTTGCAAATTTGCTCAGATGTTGAAGTCTTGACAAAGTGTCTCAGTCTCCAGACGTGTTCCCAGATCCTCTTCATAGCTTCGGCAGCAATGAACATGAAATAGTGAGTATCCTTTCAAGTAGCATGCAAAATCCAAATCAACATCTTGTTTACTCCCAAACTACTGATTGCTGTTAGCAGAGGGCATTAGTGTTAGCCACTAAAATGCTGTACAGCCTCCTTAATGAGCACTAACGGGCATTTTCAGTGGCAGCCAACTCCTTAACAAGCCTTCAGGCAGCTGTTCCTAGCTCAGGCTTCATTTCCTTTACCAAGATGATAACTTGAGCAAGACCCCCTTCTTGGCCACCTCAGAAGATCATCAGCAACTGCCAAAAAATTGTTGCATCACTAATTATGGGAGATAGATAAACTGGCAAGAGTTAGGAAAAAGTGAGTGGAGATTTTACTGTATGTTCAACACTTTTTTTTAACCTGGTATGTAAGAAGCCAAACGAGAGAAATTGTCATTGGATCTCGTAATGGGAAATGAACCAGAACAGATAAGTGAGGGAAGCATAGGGGAACATCTGTTAATAGTGACCACAACATCATAAGAATTATGCTAAGATAATGATTGAGAGAGACATAAGATAAAGCCTAAAGTAATAAATGAGAAAACTTCTAATTTTGACGGGACCAGGATAGAGCTAGAGAAGGTAAACTGGAAACAAAATTGAGTTGTTAAAAAATATTTTACACCAGTTCTATCAGTAGAGTTTGGGACTAATATTGTTACCATCCTTGATAACTTTTAAAAAGAAATTCAAACTTCCAGTGAATGACTGAAATGATCGCATGACATGATTCCAAGTTTTAAGATTTTTACTGTAACAAACTAAAAGCACATTAACTAAACATTGTTTCAGTAGGCAACTTGTATGCTAAACTGCTGAAAAGATCCCCAATTTAATTTTTGCAATGACTGAAATTCTCCCTCCACGATTATACTTTATTCTGTCCCTTAAGTAGACATTTCATTCTCCAGGAACCAGTCCAAAGCTATTCTCAGCTCATTTTTCCTTTTCCAGCCAGATAACTTCTACCCCCTGAACTGACTTTCACTGTGAAGGACGAATTAAAGATCCCTCCCTCTAGCCAAAGTTAGATGAATCTTCGAACTTTGTTTAAATCCTCAAACTTGGCCTCTTCAGTCCGAGTGCGAGCGCTCATCCACATCTTGCATGGTGAACAGCAGAGACTTATTACCTCTATCTCTCTCTCTCAGATTCTTGCACACTGCACATGTCTGTGAGGCTGTGATTTTCAGAAAGACCTGCAACCCAACCCTACAATGGCTTCCTATAGACCCTTCCCCTCCCAAAGCCCATCCCCAAGGCAATGTAAATCACATGGGCCTTATATCCAGGTAGAAATGCTAATTAGCTATCCTCTAGATTCCCCCACCCCCTCAAATTTGTTCTGTCTTGGAATTTAATAATTTAAAGTATAACCTTTACAAAAACCTGACATTCCTAACACCTCCCTGGGACTTGGGGACTAACAATTTATCCATGCTGCGTTTGTTACCAAAGCCATGCATATGCAGTTCTAGTGTTTTACTCTGGACAAGGTTAAGAAGCATGGGGCAGGGTTATGGTCTGGAAGCTGGTAAGTGTGGATTTCTTTGACCATGTTTGAGTTTTAACTCCTGCCAATGTGAAACTTATTGTATAAAATTAGGAAAGGGAAATAATAAATTGGGCATTTAATGTAAAATTAACTGTTATAGGAATGTTAATCTATAATAATGTAATTGCATGGGTCCCTAACACAGTCCAATGTTGTAGATTTTTAGAATCATGTTTCACAAAGCACCCCAAAGAATTGTGAAAGAAATTGGCACTGATGGCAAGAAAGCAGACCCTATGAACTCCCTCCCCTGTGAACTCCCCATCACCGACTTAACTTTGATCTGTTCCCTCCAGCCGCAACATTAATCTCACTGCTGCTCAGCAGCAGCCTTTACTGGAGCTTTCCCCACCTGACACAGCCCAGACCTCTGGGGGTAGTTTTCCCAGGCAAGGGAAGGGGGTTTTTTGTCCATGAAATTCTTGAAATTGATGTTGGCCTTGGATCCCTGCTACATCGTCCCACTTGCCTGACAGGTGTGACGTCATTGGTCTGCGCACGTACAGAAATTCAATGTGCATGTGCAGTCGGGTATCAGCAACCATCTTTCATTGGCAGGAGACAGTGTTTATCCACCATTAGCATAGATGCCCTGGTCTTTGTTTGCAAATGTGAATATCTTGCACCATCTTCCCAGTGAAAGTTAAAGACTCCCCCTTTAACCTTTAACAACCAAGCCACTTAGGCTTGTTATCAGCAGAATTCAGAGCAGATCACATGACCCCCTTCAGTCCTCCATTCTATCTTAAATTAAAGACACAATCCCAAAACATAATTTTATAAACTTGGTATTCGCAACAATATCTCCCATTAAAAAGCAAGAATAAATTAGCCAATAACAAAACAGCACAGATGAATAAAGAGATAAATGTCAAGTTGAAATGAAGTAAAAGGCACACATCATGTATATGGAGAGAATGACAAAAGGAAATTCAGAGTCAGCAAAGAAATTTTAAAAAGAGAAAGCATAGAGCTACAAACTTAAACTATCAAAGTTTATAACAATAAATAAAGTATTCTACAGACACACACAAATAACCAAAGAAAAATCATAAGGATAGGGACATGATGAGATGCATAAGATAAATTTAAATGTGACATCGAATTACCAGAAATAAATAATTATTTAGGTTCGCTGGTAAATACTGAGGCAAGCAAGGTGGAAGTGACATTCAAACAGGAGATCAAAATGTATCCCAAATCAAATAGAGAGAGGATAAAATCCTTGGTCTGAATGGATTGTATCCTCACATATTAAAAGTAGTTGGGGAAGAAAAAAGAGATAAAAGCAAAAAACTGCAGATGCTGGAAACCTGAAACAAAAACAAAAATACCTAGAAAAACTCAGCAGGTCTGACTGCATCTGTGGAGAGGAATACAGTTAACGTTTCGAGTCCGTATGATTCTTCACCAGAACTAAGGAAAAATAGAAAAGAGGTGACATATAAGCTGAAAATATAAGAAAAAACAGAGGCACTATTACATATCCTTTTCTCATTTTCATATGGTGTCAGAGGACTATTAGACAGCTAATGCTTGTATTTTTTTAAAAAGATGGAACAAATATAAGAAACTAGCCCAGTTAGTTCAAAGTTTGCGGTAGGAAAAGTAATGAAAGATGTACAAGAAAAGCATTTAGAAAATACCATAAAGATGTCAGCATGGATTGTAAAAAGGAAGCTCATGCTTGAACAACCTCTTGTATTCTTTGAAGAATGACAGAGTTGACAAAGAGTAATGTAGTTGACGTAATATATTTGGATTTTCAAAATGCTTTTGACAACTTGCTGCATAGTAGATTTGTCCAAAGTCAGATCATGTGGGGTCAGAACAAGTAACAATGATTAATGAAATGGCTATAAAACAATTACAGTAATGCTGGGGATGACTGTTGGTTCATTATTTACATGAATGATTTGGGCTTGAATCAGAAGTATATCATCAACATTTGTGAACAGTACCAAATTAGGGGTTAATAATGAGGAGGACTGAGACAAAATCCTGGAAGACATCTACAAGCTTGCGAATGACTATACGATTGACAAATTAATTTTTATACAGATAAATGTGCAATGGTGCATTTTGGTAGAATGATTAAGGAGGCTACACACTGCTTGAAAAATTAAAGCATAACTTGTCAGAGGAGTAAAGGCAATCTAGGGTTACAGATTTTTACGATCCCCCTGGGGAAACCAGAAACCAAATTTATCAAATGACCCTCAAATGAAGAAATTACCAACAAGGTTTCACTTTTTATAACTTTTACTTCAATGTGAATCAGAACCAATGAAAAGTAAATATGCAAATGATACTTCAAATATAGAGGTAAATTTCACATTGATCAATACAATAAAGATATGTCTTATTCATGAAGAGCTTTCACCAACTAGTTTCACAAAGGGGTATGATTATCATCAGCAAAGCACACTTCTGCCAGTCCTCTTTCCCTTGGATCATGACAGTTCCGATGATATAGCTCTCCAGAGTTTTTTTTCAACTGACCACCCAGTAACACCTTGGTTCATGGTTTGGCCACTTCTGGGAAAACACCCAGTGCTTTAGCGACCCTGAGCTATTCATAGCTTTCCAGATTTTAGACCTTTTTAACCAGCTTGCACAGTGCTTCCAAGAGTTCTTGCCTCCTTTTCTGCCAAAACAGTAAAGCTAACCTCTGCCTGAGAGAGATTTGCTTATTCTCCCTACAGGAATTTGGTATGTTCCTCTTTCTGTCTCTGTCTGCATCTGTGTCTTCACCCTGCAGCTCCTCTGCTTGTAGTTCTTCTTTATGTCTGCCAGCCACACACCACCTTTCTTAACTTCCTTCCTGTTGGTCTGCTTCCAGGTCAAGGTCTGCTGCCAGATCACATGAACCAGTATTTCTTCTTATCCAAGAAAATTACAATTGATCCCATTACAATTTATGTAAACTCTTAAGTGCTTTTCAAACATTCTGAAAAACAATCTCAGATGCTGCAGACTTTTTAAAGAAATTACAAAATTTCCTTACCGTACTGCTTCCAGGTCACAGGTCATCACAGGATTTACAAATCACTCAACATAGTGGTGCATGTTAATAAAGTCATTAAATAAAAAGCACTGGGATTCATTTCCGGGGATAGAATTGAAAAGCAGAGAAGATATGTTAAATTATAGAACCTTGGTTAGACCACATTTGGAGTACTATGAACTATCCTGGTCTCCATATTAATAAAAGGATATCGAGATATTGAAGAAGGTACAAAAATGATTTTCTACTATGATGCTAGAACTAAGAGGTTACACTTACCAAGAAAGATTGAGCAAATTGGGATCCTTTTCTCTAGAAAAGAAAAGGCGGAGGATTGACCTGTTGGTTGTCTTTAAGATTATGAAAGGTTTTGATCGGGAAATGTAGAGAAGATGTTTCCACTTGTGGGGGAGACCAAAGCCAGGGGCTCTAATACAATATAGTTACTAATAAATCCAATAGGGAATTCAGGAGAAACCTCTTTATCTGGGTAATGTTTAAAATGTAGAACTCAATATCATAAGGAATAGTTGAGGTGAATAACATGGATGCATTTAAGAGGAAGCTAGATAAAGAAGTGAGAGAGAAAGGAATAGGTCATGCTAATAGGATTAGATGTGGAGTGGCAGGAGGAGACCTGTATGGACCGTAAACGTTGTCACCAACCTGTTGGGCCCAATGGCCTGTTTTTGTGCTGTATATTCTATGTAACTAATTTTCCAATTGAGAATTATATTAAGTTTTTAAATTTAGATGGACAGCCTTATGAAGTTGTTGCAGTTGGAACAGGAGAAATGAACTGCAATGATCCTTTATTTTCTGAAGGCCGAATTGTGCATGATTCCCATGCTGTAGTTACTGCAAGACGCTCATTATTGAGGTAAAGTATATAATATTCTAAATTCAGAAGGTCGGTATTGAGGGTACACAATTTCATTGTTGGAAATAGCACAAAAGGTAAAGATAAAACGTTTTTAATGCCTGATGGCTACAATGTAAGTTGTAAAACAGAGTCAGCCTGCTGCCTCACATGACATCTACATAAGCTTGAAACAAAAAAAACCAAAGCTTGTAATTATATAAGATCTCTCAACCTGCAGTCCTGCTCTAGAACCTTGAGAGCAAATTCTAGGCTGATGCTTGCGTGCAGTACTGAGGGATTGCTACACTGTTGGCAATGCTGTCTGTCAAAGGAGACTTTGAACCCCCATGTCTGATCAACCTGCTTATCTTGACTTAAAAGATCCAATGGCACTTTTTTTTTTGGAAATAGAGCAGAGAATTCTCTCCTGATGCCCTGATTAATATTTATCCCTCAACCAACATCACTAAAGAGACACACTGACCATTACATTGTTAATATTTCTAAGATCTTGGTTTACGCAAATTTGTTGCTACACGTCCCATATTATAAGTGACTACATTTAAAAAAAAGCTTAATTGGCTGCAAAATATTTTTGAACGTTCTGGGGTCAAGAAAAGCTATATAAATGCAATTCTTCCTTTCTGTTAGTTTGAAATTTGTATTGTTTTATTAATTTGTTATTGCGAAAAAGTAGAAAGCATTTTGAATAATTTTACAAAGTTTGGTCTGAGGTATCAAAATGACAGTGGCCTGTTGCAATATTTGAATAAAATATAAAATAACCAGCTTCCTGTGTGGTGTAATGTTTTGTTACTGTGCATTTTTTCCCATTGGAAATGCACCAGTAAAAGAATGGGGATTTCTTTGAAAAGTGGCTCACTTTGGCTCCAACCATTATTAAGACTGATGCTAGCTACACCATTGGAAGTGAGAGTTCTGCTGGGGTGTAAAGTTGCTGTGGACACATGATGCTACTGGGCTTGTGGTGCTCGAGTCTCTTTGCAAAGCCGTTGCAATCACTCCGACTTGCAATTCCCTCGCTCAGGAGCCAGGACTGAGAGGCGAGTTTAAACAGCTGCGGAGCTCAGGAAATCCCACCCTGTGTTACTCCCAGAGGGAGAGGGAATAGATTGGGAGTTGAAGAGCAAGAGTTCTGGCCCAGGTCCCGAAAGAAGTAATACCTTCTCTCTCACTGCAAGCGACACTAGTCCAGCTCAGGATAATCAAAACGTAAATCTGATAATCCAAAGGCTCTTTTCAGAGCCACCCATGGGATCTGATTAGTGTCGAAGGAACCCAGAGATGGACTTATTATAACGGATTGACCTGTTACTGATCTGTTCACTTGTTTTCCATTACCTCTATTGATCATGCTCTGCTTCCCTCTGGTCCGCCCGGGCAATTTTTCACCCCCACCATTTTGCGTAGATCTTGACCTTGTCTGATATTGTAAAATGGGTGATGCTGAGTCAGTGACCCATTTTGCACCTCTCCTGTATTGTTCTCACCCGTTTTCCATTACTGCAAGAAAGTCAAGATCTATCCTCATGTGTCTCTCCTCCCCCCCCACCACACCCAGCCTCAAAAACCTGCTCTGGCAATGTGCACCCTGTCCAAATCTATGCCTACAACTATAAAAATAATCTAATATCAGAAAATTGGGTAACTATTTGAAATAAAAACAATGCTGGAAACACCCAGGTCAGGCAGCAAAGAGAGTTTTGGTTTCAGGTCAATAAGCTTACATCAAAAACATCTATTTGAGCCTATTTAAGACCCACCATTATCCATTATTTACACAACCCATAGCAGAAAATCTAGACACTCAAGCCACCATCAAAAAGTGCAAAGAAGCATCAAGACATAAATACATACAACTTCCTTGATTTAAAAATAATTTGCATAAAAGGAACTATGTGATTGAAGTATTGGCAACTCACAGTTCTCACCTATTAGACTTGGCTTGGTGGTATTTCGTGGTCTTGTTGGCTCTTTCTCGGTCTTGTTATAAGGACCTGTTTGTATTATACTGTCTTATTGACACCTCAAAATGACTATACGTGCATAGGTTTTAATAGACAATTTCAGATCTCCGGCATTTTGTATTCAGTGCAAATACTTATTGTTGCTTACAATGTGATCTCCTTTACATTGGGGAGACCAGACGCAGATTGGGTGACTGCTTTGCAGAACACCTCCGTCCTTCTGCAAGGATGACCCCAAGGGTCTGGTGGCCCATCATTTTAATTTGCCATCTTACTCTCACGCTGACATCTCTGTTTTGGGGTGCTGCATTGTTCCAGTGAAGCTCAACATAAGCTTCCAGACTCAACATTAAACTCACCAATTTCAGCACCCACTCGACCCCTCCCCTCCACCCTGTTTTCTTTTGCTTTCAGACAGCAGCACACCTACTTTAGGTATATTTTTTGTTTCTTTTCCTACCCCACCACCATTCCCTTTGGCCCTGTAAGACTAATTCTTCTGTCATTCAGTTTCTCCTGTCTTCCACCTGATCACAGGCCTCCCTTTTGTCCTTGCCCCACAACGATCCCTTCCCCCCCCCCCCCGGCCCCCTTGCTCAAAACCTATTACCTGTCTGACTTTTCCCAGTTCTGATGAAAGGTCATTGACCTGAGATATTAATTGTGTTTCCTTCTCTACAGATGCTGCCAACCTCCTAAGTATTCCCCGCTTTGTGATATTGGTTTATTTTGCCACAAAGTATTTGTGAAAGAAATCTGTTAATCACACTCCCTTCAAGGCTCAATGAAAGCACCTAAATATGTAACACATGGTCCTTTAAAATAAAGAAAGCCCCACAAAGTAGATAATTTATCTCTGTTCTGCTAATGGCATCCTGATACACTGCCAACAATTGAACATTACATAAGAGTCGGAGCAGGAGTAGACCATATGGGCCATTGAGCCTGCTCTGCCATTGCTACATTAACTCCACCATCCTATCCAATCCCAAGAACACAAAAAATATGAGCAAGAGCAGACCATACACCCCGTCGACCTGCTCTGTCATTTAATATGATTATGGCTGATCTCAGGCTTCAACTCCACTTTTCCAACTGCTCCCCCCTTACCTTTAATTCCCTGACAGACCAAAAGTCTGTCCATCCCAGCCTTAAATGTATTCAGCTATAGCACATCCACAACTCTCTGGGGTAGAGATTTCCAAAGATTCACAACCCTTTGAGTGAAACAATTTCTCCTATCTCAGTCCTAAATGAGTGGTCCCTTATCCTGAGACTGTGCCCTCGTGTTTTAGATTCCCCGACCAGTGGAAACAATCTCTCAGCACCTACCCTATCAAATCCCTTCAAAATCTTGTATGTTTGAATAAGATCGCCTCTCATTCTTCTAAACTCCAGAGAATATAGGCCCAGTTTATTCTCTCATCACAGGGCAATCCCATCATCCCAGGGATCAATCTAGTGAACCATCACTGTAGCACCTTCATTGCAAGTATATTCTTCCTTAAATATGGTGACCAAAACGGCACATACTATTACAGATGTGGCCTCACCAAAGCCCTGTACAAATGTAGCAAGACGATTTTATTCTTATATTCCATTACCTTTGCAATAAAGGCCAACATGCCATTTGCCTTCCTAATTGCTTGCTGTACCTGCATGCAAACTTTCTGCATTCCTTGTACGAGCACACCAATGTCTCTCTGAATATCAACATTTACAAGTTTCAGACCTTTCAAAAATTATTTTGCTTTTCTATTTTTACAACCAAAGTGAATAATCTCTCACTTGCCCACATTATACTCCATCTGCCATCTTATTGCCCACTTGCTTAATCTGTCTATATCTCTTTGGAGCCTCTCTGTCGTCTTCACAGCTTACATTTCCACCTACCTTTGTATTGTCAGCAGACTTAGATACATTCCTCTCTGTTTCTTCATCTAAGACATTAATACAGATTGTAAATAGCTGAAGCTCCAGAACTGATCCTTGTCACAGCCTGGCAACTTGAAAATGTCCTGTTTATGCCTACCCTTGGTTACCTGCCTGTTAGCCAAAGCTCTATCCATACTCCTAACTCAATGAGCCCATATCTTGTCTATAAACTTTAGTGTGGCATTTCACCAAATGCTTTTTGGAAATTCAGGCCTACTACGTCTACTGGTTCCCCTTTATGTACCCTTTTTACATCACCAAAATTTGTCAACACTATTTTTCTTTCATAAAATCATGTTGTCTTGTTCTAGTCATGCTATGCATTTCTAAGTGCATTGTTAAGACTTACTTAATGATGGATTCCAGCATTTTCCCAATGACTGATGTCAGGCTAACTGGCCTGTAGTTCCTTGTTTTCTCTCTCCCTCCTTTCTTGAATAGCAGTGTTATGTCTGCCAACTTCCAATCTAATGGGACCATTTCTGAATCGAAGGCATTCTGGTAAATCCTAGCCAGCACGCTATCTTGGCAGCTATCTCTTTTAGAACCCTAAGATGTAGGTCATCAGGCCCTGGGGTTTTGTTGGATTTTAGTTCCTTAAGTTTCTTAATATTTTTTCTCTGATATTAATTACCTCAATTTCCTCACTCTTTATAGCCCCTGGGTTATCCTCTATTTCTGGTATGCAACATGTGTCGTCCACTGTGTAGACTTGAAGGTCGGTATTTTATGGCCTGCACCGTGGCAGGTTTGGAAGTGGGGAGGGCATTTAATCGGGCAGGAAGGTGGCAGGTGCGGACTTTGCCACCTTCCTGTCTCCATTTCATTTAAGTTTGCGAATAGCCTTCCTACCACACTGTCAATTGAGGAACTTAAGTGGCAGGATGATGGTTAAGAGGGTGACAGGAGGTTTGGAGGGGGGATGGGATGAAGATATGGGGGGGCTCCACATTGACCTGCAGAACTAGCCAGGTATCTGTGCGAACAGAGCCAGGCTTTTTAACCTGACCCACCACCGCCTCCTGGCTGTAGGATCTATTGCTGACGACATGATAGCAAGGCAGGGGGTTGATGAGACTTCAGTTTCTTATGAAGAAGCCCTGCAAGCTTTCGACTCTCATTTCCCCGTCTGTCAGAATTTAATAATCAAGAGGGCTAAATTTAATAGAAGAAAGCAACGGTCAGGCAAAAGCATGGATTTGTTCATCAACGATCTCAATAGGCTGGCAGCGAACTGCGCTTTTGGAATTTTTAAAGACAAGCTAACTTGTGACAAAATTGTAGTAGGGGTCCTAGATGAAGCATTATCAGACCTCTTACAGACGAGAGGATTTAACGCCAGTGAAGGCAGTGCAGATCGCGAGGCAAATGGGGAGGCAGAGGACTCGTGGAGAAGATGGAGTGGGACCGTTCAGGGTTTGTAGGCCATAAAATGGAAAGCGTGCCTAAGCCTGCCAAAATGGGGGAAAATCCGCTAATTACCATTTTGAAATGCCACCAGTGTGGCGGGAACAGACCAGACAAACAAGAAAAATAGGCCACTGCTTGTTGCTGGAAAACATTGACACTCTGTAAAAAGAGAGAGAAAATTTTAAAACTGACCCATGTACAAGAAAAGAACCACAAGAACAGGAATTAACCTTCCTAGGAGAGAGAAATGACGCTGAAAACAAGTATTGGTGCTAAACTTGAAGTGATGGACACCCACAGAGTTTAAATTAGACACGGGAGCAGGGGTTTCTATTTGATTAGATTAAGTCAAATTGCTCAAAATAGATTACATTGCAACCTTCACCTATTACATTTCAAGATCATAGGGGGACGACATTAAAAGTGAAAGGCCAACTCATGGCGCAGCTGATATATAAAGATCGAGAAGCCCTCAAACCTCTCTGTCATTCAAAATCAAGAATGCTCTCTATTAAGCAAAAAGACATGCCTAAAACTGAAATTAATTTGTAAAGTGGACAAAGTTGCTCATGATTACACCGCTAGATTCTGATATGAATCCTCAAAATTGTTTACAGGGCTGGGAAATTAAAGACCGAGTACCACATCACCCTATGAGCTGATGCTCAGCAAATTTCCCTCTTTACAGTTAGAAGGCATGGAAGGAGTAATATGCCATATGGATGACATACTTATACATGGATCCATGAGAGAAGAGCATGACCGCAGGGTCAGAGCAGTCCTGAGAGCCTTACAGGATGCAGGTCTGAATGAAAATTTTGAGTTCACCAAACCTATGATCAGGTTTCTAGGTCACATAGTACAAAGCCACTGGAATCACAGCTGATCCGCAAAAAAACAAGTTATCAGAGAATTTCCACAACCCAGGAACATAACTGAACTTCAATAATTCCTTGGGATGGTGAACTAAGTAGGCAGGTTTCTACAGAATTTAGCAGAGGTTAACGAGCCCCTGGTAAAACTTTTGAGATAGGGTCAATGGTGGTGCTAGAATGTGGACCACCAAAATGCTTTTGAAAGGATTAAACAACTTTTAATCTCTTCCGAAATCTTGGCACGTTATGACCCGGAATTACTGATCATAGCATTGTCTACGTGTTAGGGTGGGAGGGCAGTACTTTTTTTTCTTTCATAGGATGTGGGCATCGCTGGCTAGCATTTTTATTGCCCATCTCTAATTGCCCTTGCGAAGGTGGTGGTGAGCCGCCTTCTTGAACCGCTGGAGTCCATGTGGTGTAGGTACACCCACAGTGCTGTTAGGCAGGGAGTTTCCAGGATTTTGACTCAGTGACAGTGAAGGAATGACAATATAGTTCCAAGTCAGAATGGTGTGTGGCTTGGAGGGAAACTTCCAGGTGGTGGTGTTCCCATGCCCTTGTCATTCTAGGTGGTAAAGGTTGTGGGTTTATAAGGTGCTGTCAAAGGAGCCTTGGTGAGTTGCTGCAGTGCATCATGTAGATAGTAAACACTACTGCTAATGTGCATCAGTGGTGGAGAGAGTGGATGGGGTGTCAATCAAGCAGGCTGCTTTGTCCTGGATGGTGTTGTGCTTGTTGAGTGTTGTTGAAGTTGCGATCATCCAGGCAAGTGGAGGGTATTCCATCATGCTTCTGATTTGTGCCTTGTAGATGGTGGACAGGCTTTGGAAAGTCAGGAGGTGAGTTACCCTCCCCAGATTTCCCGGCACCTGACCTGCTGTTGTAACCACAGTATTTATATGGTTGTCCCAGTTCAGTTTCTGGTCAATGGTAACCCCCAGGATGTTGATAGTGGGGGACTTAGTGATGGTAATGCCATTGAATGTCAAGGGGACGATGGTTGGATTTTCTCTCATTGGAGATAGTCGTTGCCTGACACTTGTGTGGCATGAATGTTACTTGCCACTTATCAGCCCAATCCTGAATGTTGTCCAGGCCTTGCTGCATATGGACTTAGACAGCTTTTCAGTATCTGAGGAATGGTGCTGAACATTGTGCAATCATCAGCAACATCCCCACTTTTGACCTTATGGAGGGAAGGTCATTGATGAAGCAGCTGAAGATGGTTGGGCCTAGGGCACTACCCTGAGGAACTCCTGGGATTGAGATGATTGACCTCCATTAACCACAACCATCTTCCTTTGTGCTAAGTTTGACTCCAACCAGTGGAGAGTTTCCGCCCCCCCCCCCCCCCCACCCCGATTCCTCTCGACTCCAGTTTTGCTAGGGCTCCTTGATGCCACGCTTGGTCAAATGTTGCCTCGATGTCAAGGGCAGTCACTCTCACCTCACCTCTGGAGTTCAGTTCTTTGATCCATGTTTGGATTAAGACTATCATGAGGTCAGGAGCTGAGTAGCCCTGGCAGAACCCAAACTGAGTGTCATTGAGCAGGTTATAGCTGACTAAGTGCCACTTGCTGGCACTGTATACAACCCCTTACATCACTTTGCTGATGATCGAGAGTTGACTGATGGGGTGGTAATTAGACCGGTTAGATTTGCCCTGCTTTTTGTGGACAGGATGTAGATGGGCAGTTTTTCACATTGCTGGTAGATGCCAGTGTTGTAGCTGAGTGCAGCGCAGAGAGACGGCAAGCATAGACCAGTCTACTATGCCTCTAAACCACTAACATAAACGAACAAAGATATACCACGATCACAAAAGAAGCTTTGGCAGCAACTTGGGCATGTGAAAAATTTTTGGACTATGTCATGGGTCTGTGTTTCAAAATCGAAACAGACCATAAACCACTAGTCACCCTTCTGAACACGAAAGAAATAGTGAAAATGCTGCCCAGAATCCAATAGTTCAGATTAAGTTTGCTGAAATATGACTCCATCACAGAATATGTGCAAGGACGATGTCAAATAACTGCCACGAGCATCATCAGAAGGAACCAAACAAGAGGATTTACACTTCGTCGAGGAGGTTGAAGCGTATGTGTCCTTAATCACTCAGCACTTACCAGCTACTACAAGAAGATTGCAGGAAATAAAGCAAGCGCAGCAACAAGGTGAAGAATGCCTTCAAATCCAAGAGCACTGTCTGGAAGGATGGCCAGACACTATCCTCAGTAATCTGATACTACACCACTTTGAACAGTGCAAGCACCTCTCAGTCATTCATGATTTATGAGTCTTCAATGAGAGAATAGTCATACCGAAAGCACTTTGGCTTTATATTCTTCAAAAACTTCACCAAAGTCATCTAGAATTGTAAGGTGTCGTGCAAAGGCACAACAATCATTCTGGTGGCCAGGCATTACTTGCTTTACAGAAGAAATGATTTTTAACTTTCATACTTGTGCTATAACCAACCAGGAACAAAAAGAACCACTATTAACTTCTTCCTTTCCACCAAGGCCATGGGAGTGCCTGGTAATGGACTTATTTGAATTTAAGGGGAAAACACTATTGTTGTCGATTACTACTCATGGTGGATCGAAGTAAATCAATTGCATAGTATCAAAGCAGAAACAGTCATTCAACCCTTTAAGAATTTATTCAACGTTTGGCCTTCTGGACATTATATTGTCTGACCATGAGCTGCAATTTGTAAATGAGCTATTCTAAAATTTCTTAAACGAATATGGCTTAATTCATGTAACCAGTTCACCTGACTATCCAAGCAAATTGGGAGGCTGAGAGATGGGAACAAACTATTAAGGGTTTCTGAAAGAAAAATAAGACCTTAATTGAGCTCTTCTGAGTGATCGGTCCTAACCTCCACAGAATGGTTTCTCATCATCAAAATTACTAATAGGTAAGAAATTGAGAACACAGCAAAAACCTAAACTCAGCGTCACTATGAACAACCATGAGAGGGTGAAACAGGACATGGAAGACCAGAGGAACAGCCGGGTTCTGAACTTTAATCACAGACGTAGAGCATGTGAGTTAACAGTGCTGAAGCCAGGGGAGAGAGTACGATTCCAAGATCAACAGAGATAAGGTACGATCATTGAAAATACTCTACAAGCAAAATCGTACAGGTTGAGACAGACCAGGGTATCATAAGGAGAAACCCCAGTGCCTTAGTATCTTTAGAAAGAAAGCCAATACTTCAGTTTACTACTCAGACCCTGGAAAGGGGGAAAGACTTCACCACAATCTCTACAGCAACCCAGGAGAAGATCACTCGCACTGACAGAAGGGAGAATACTGAATATCCTTGACCTCAAAAGAAGACCAGGGAAATTGGTCAAGACACCTCAGAGGCTAACCCTGTGAAGTCTGAGACTTTGTGGGGGAGATGTAGGAAGCTGTAAATGCGATGGGGGAATAAAGACTTGGGGGGTGATGTAGAGTAAAAGGTTCACATCAAAAGCATACATGATGTTGATGTAAAAATGTCAGATCATATGATTGAGAGGTAAGAGAGATCTGGAAGAAAGAGAAGCTCCATTGTGTGGAAGCCCAAATCTGTAAACACTTTCCGTAAATAAACGGTCATGGTTAGAGAGACTATGGACTCGAGCAGCATACATTTAGGAGACTAGAGAATCCCCCTTTTAAAACAGTCTAAACCCTTACACACAACGAAATTCCTCTACTCTGAGGAGACCAAACAAAGATTGGGTGACTGCTTTATAGAACACCTCTGTTCAGTCCACAAGCATGACCTTGCAATTCCATTGGCCTGTCATTTTAATTCTCCACCTTGCTGTCCAAGGACATTTCATCACCTTGGCCTGCTGCACTGTTCCAGGAAAGCTCAACATAAGCTTGAAGAATAGCACATCATCTTTCAGTTAGGCACTTTACAGCCTTCTGGACTCAACATTGAGTTGAACAACTTCAGACTGTAAACTGTCTCTCTACCTCCCCCCTCTCAACCAGGTTTTCTTCTCTTTATTTCTTCATGGTTCAGTTTTTCTCTTGTTTTTGTTTACAGCAGCACACCTGCTCTAGGCACTTGTTTTTGTTTACCTTCCTGCCCCATCACCATTCCCTTTGGTCTCGTAGGACTAAATCTTCTGCTATTCAATCTCTTCTGTCTTCCACACTGACATAGACCTTCCTTTTGTCCTCTTCCCACCCACCCCTTACTGTAACTTTTCCCAGTTCTGATGAAAGGTCATCAACCTGAAATGTTAACTCTGTTCCTCTCTCCACAGCTGCTGGCTGACTTGCTGAGTATATCTGCATTTTCTGTTCTTATTTCAGATTTCCAGCATCTGGAGTATTCTGCTTTTCGACCCCAAAGTAGGGCTCTTCCTTATGTACTGCGCAGGAGTATGGTTGTCACATGGGAGAATACCTCTGTCAGACACAAACTTTCTTTATGTTGCTTCCTCCCTACACCAGTGGCCCAGTATTAGTTCATTCCAGGGGTATGAAATATGCCTCTCAGGAAGAGAACCTAGGAAAGTAAATCATATTCACATTCACATGATATAAATTATTATAACAAAATACTTTATTATTCTGCACTTTTCTTCATGACACACTGGATTTTCTCTGCAAGACTTTGTTATTAAGACATCATCTAATGTGTGTCCTGATGACCCATTCATTTTAACATGTTTTCTTATTTAGAGCAAAGCACAGACATTTTATTACATTGGAGTTAATGTTACATCAGTAAAAGATAATGTGAATTAGAGAGCAGGTATTTCATGTGCACCCCTGTACTTTCTAGGTATATTTACAGGCATCTTCTTATGTTCTACAACAAAAATCCTGATGTGGTGAGCCAGTCTATTTTTTGCACCGAATCCGGAAGAAAAGTTCTTACTATTAAGGATCGGACTAACTTTCACCTTTATCTGAATCAACTGCCAAAAGGAGCTGCACAGATTAAACAGTTGTAAGTCAACAAGCAGAAGGATGTTTAAATTAATCTAATCCTGAAATGGTGTAGATTTATGTCTGTAAAATAGGTCATATTTTACAGGAATAGCGCTCATATATTTTGTTGAAGATTACAGTCCCAAACAGTGACTTGCTTGAGGGCTGTTGTCACTAAAAAAAAATACCAGAAGGCAGTTCTGTTTGGATATGTTACAGTTAAAAATAAGCAATGAATATATGTTGAAAAGAAAATTCTGTATAATATGCTGAATATTTTACATTCTCTGTACTTAATTTTCTAATGCTGAGGTTGCTGATAATTTCATGATGTAAAGATTGCAAACCTGAACAGCAAATGGACGTCCAATCTCTCTGCACCTCCATCCCCCACCGGGATGGTCTGATGGCTCTCCGCTTCTTCCTCGAACAGAGGCCCGAACAATCCCCATCCACCACTACTCTCCTCCGTCTGGCTGAACTTGTTCTCACACTTAACAATTTCTCCTTAAACTCCTCTCACTTCCTCCAAATAAAAGGTGTGGCTATGGGTACCCGCATGGGCCCCAGTTACGCCTGTCTCCTTATGGGGTACGTGGAACATTCCTTGTTCCGGTCCTACTCCGGCCCCCTCCCACAACTCTTTCTCCGGTACATCGATGATTGCTTCGGTGCTGCTTCATGCTCTCGTCTGGACCTGGAAAAATTTATTAATTTTGCTTCCAGTTTCCACCCCTCCATCATTTTCACATGGTCCATCTCTGACACTTCCCTTCCTTGACCTCTCTGTCTTAATTTCTGGTGATAGACTGTCCACCAATATCCATTACAAGCCTACCAACTCCCCCAGCTACCTCGACTACAGCTCCTCACACCCTGCTTCCTGTAAGGACTCCATCCCATTCTCTCAGTTCCTTCGCCTCCGTCGCATCTGTTCTGATGATGCCTCTTACAAAAACAGTTACTCTGACATGTCTTCCTTCTTCCTTAACCGAGGTTTTCCACCCACAGTGGTTGACAGGGCCCTCAACCGTGTCCGGCCCATCTCCCCCTCCACCGTGTCCGACCCATCTCCCACGCATCCGCCCTCACACCTTCCTCTCCCTCCCAGAACCATGATAGGGTCCCCCTTGTCCTCACTTATCACCCCACCACCCTCAGCATTCAAAGGATCATCCTCTGCCATTTCCGCCAACTCCAGCATGATGCCACCACCAAACACATCTTCCCTTCCCCCCGCCCGGCAGCATTCCGCAAGGATCGTTCCCTCCAGGACACCCTGGTCCACTCCTCCATCACCCTCTACACCTCAACCCCTTCCCACGGCACCTTCCCATGCAACCGCAGAAGGTGCAACACCTGCCCCTTTAGTCCCCGTCTCCTCACCTTCCAAGGGCCCAAACACTCCTTTCAAGTGAAGCAGCATTTCACTTGCACTTCCCTCAACTTAGTCTATTGCATTCGTTGCTCCCAATGCGGTTTCCTCTACATTGGAGAGACCAAACGCAGGCTGGGTGACCGCTTTGCAGAACACCTTCGGTCTGTCCGCAAGCATGGCCCAGACCTCCCTGTCACTTGCCGTTTCAACACTCCACCCTGCTCTCATGCCCACATGTCCGTCTTTGGCCTGCTGCAATGTTTCAGTGAAGCTCAACGCAAACTGGAGGAACAGCACCTCATCTTCCGACTAGGCACTTTACAGCCTTCCGGACTGAATATTGAGCTCAACAATTTTAGATCATGAACTCTCTCCTCCATACGCCCCCCTTTTTTTTTCCCAATAATTTATATAGATTTTTCTTTTCCCCCCTATTTCCATTATTTTTAAATGTATTTCCATCCATTGTTTTATCTCTACCTTTTAGCCTTTTTCGATCCCTTCCCTTCACCCCACCCCCCACTAGGGCTATCTGTACCTTGCTCGTCCTGCTTTCTACCCTTAATTAGCACATTCCTTAGATAATATCATCACCTTCAACATCTCTTTATCCTTTTGTCTATGACATCTTTTGGCTATCTCCACCTATCACTGGCCCTCTATCCAGCTCTACTTGTCCCGTTCTTCCCGCCCCCCCCCCCCCCCCCTTAAACCAGCTTATGTTTCACCTCTTTTCTGTTTTTCCTTAGTTCTGTTGAAGAGTCATTCAGACTCGAAACGTTAACTGTGTTCCTCTCCACAGATGCTGCCAGACCTGCTGAGTTTTTCCAGATATTTTTATTTTTGTTCAGCAAATTACAAACTCCATTCAATGTACAAATCATCTGTATACAAGTTAAACTTGCTAAATACACTTGATATGTTCCTGATCACTTTTCTGTCGTGCATCTGGGTCGCACCAAAACATGATTTCCATTATTAAGTGAGCAGCTATTGGTGTCACAAGCCACTCGCTGTGCCTATAGCTGTATGCTTCTATTCCTAGATCGAGCTTTTAAAAAAAAACTTTTAAAGTTCACCACTCTGTTTTCCATTGACTGAAGCTTGCATTAATCAGTTGATTATGGGCAGCTTACTAATCACTTACCAACTTTCCTTGAAAGTGTGCACAGTTCCTGTTGTTAAGGAATAACACTAAAAGTTGCTTATAGTTACATATTTAATCCTCACAACACTAGGAGTTGCCCTACCTTAAGTGACTGAGCTCAACTAGCTGTTTTGTGTTAACTTTATGTTACAACTGTGTACAGTATTATCTGTCTTGTCAGTAAGATATTTTGTAATTTTCTAATGTTCTAGAAATTGGAATTGAAGTGTAATGGTACCTTTTCATTTGCCAAATGTAGTTGCACTTTGTGAGGTGGAGCAGGCCAGTTAAAAATGAATTAAATAAGTGTGGTCTTAATGAATTAAATTATACATCAGGGTGAGCAAGGCTTTTCCCACCACTCAATAATGCAGTATCACAAGCCTGGCTACATCGTCTAAAGAAGGGACTTGTAAGAAAGAGACTTGTTGAAAATTGTGTTCTTTTGGCTGCCAATAATGAAGGAGCCAGAAAGCTCCAATTCCACTGTCCTGGGGAGGAGATGTGGGCACCAAACCTTTTTAAGATCACTTATTAGGCTTGCTGCTTGAACCCCAACTGCACAGTTCCTTTGATTAATAGATGATTATTACTCTGGTGCATTGGAGTACAAGGTCATTTTTCAAGTGTGGCTAGTGATACTGTACCCAAGTAGAATATGTAACACAAGTATCGCTAGAGCCAATAGCTCACTGAGTCTTGGCAGTCATTTTGGATATATGCATCATATGACTTCTTATTACAAAATGACATTTCAGTAAGCTTTCTTAAAAATAAAGCTCCAAGAAATACAGATCAAAAATTATCTTTATTTTTCCGCCCAAAATAAATTATTGCAAGTGAAACCTAACAGATTGATGTAAATACATAGCAAAATTGTCAGCATGTGCAAAGAGAAAACAGATTAACATGTCAGGGTTGACTTCCTGACTTCTCATGGCTGATGGGGAGACTTGCCCACCAAAGTACCTTGGAAACTCAGGAACATGTTAAGTCATGATGTAAATTAAGGCAAACTTATATCATCTAATAGTTTCTTGCTTTTCCATTTAGCCAATTGCAGGTATTGAAATCATTAAGTTCCTCTCTGTGATCTGAGTAATTGTTGTTTGTTCTCCTTCAATCCCATTAAGGGATCTGCTTTTTTTTTGTTTTGGTGAAAGATTAAACTCAAAACGTTAACTTGTCCATTTTCTTTACAGTTGCTAACTGACCTGCTGTGTTTTTCAACTATTTGCATTTTTTAAATTTGTAAGAGAAATGTGCAACTTTCCTTACACAGGCATCTAGCTCCTCACTCAATATCTACCTTTCATACTAACAAAGAGATGGAACTTCATGTTATTTTGGATGGAAAGGTGTACGCAATTAGTCATTGCAGTCCTGAAGTAACTGGAACTAGAGTGTGTAGCATGTCCGGCAGTGATAAGCTTACTCGTTGGGAAGTGCTTGGAGTTCAGGGAGCTCTACTTAGTCACTTCATTGAACCCATCTACATCAACAGCATTCTTATCGGTAAGTGTGGTATTTCAATGCCTAGAAAATTGGTATTCTGCTAAAGTGCACTGCATTTAACCTTCATTATTGAAGTATTTATTAATATGTTTTAATATTTTGAACTTATTAGGAATTTTGCAGCTTGTCAAAAGGTACTTAGTATTTTGTGATCCTTTTTAAATTTCTTAAACATAAGTAATTTATTTTTCATTCCCATGGGTCACCAAAGGCGACTCCTGTCAAGCTTGTTCCACTCCAGCTCATGTCATTTCCACATCTTGCTGGAAACTTTTTTTTTGAGTTATCAACAGTCACAGATTGCAACTCTTTCAAGTACAATCACAGTTCTTGGTTTCCAGGAGTGGGACATGAACCCACAACCCTCTGATTCAAAGGCGAGGGTGCTATGAACTGAGCCACAGCTGACACCTCCACATCTTGCTGGAATCGGACAGAAGTTGCTTCAGGTATAACTTGGAACACCTGGAACAACTTTGTTTGCTGAACTCTTAATGCATTACTTGCCATGATGAGGACCAATCCTAAGGGTTTTTATTTGCATCAAAGAGAGGACAACCTTCTAACGTAGAAATCATGTTGGTGTTTTGTAAAGGTTAGATGAAATAGATGACAAGGAGCCTGAAATTTAAAATTTGAGAAACAAGGCCACATAAATGAACCATCAGAGATCATATTACCAAGGGTTTGTTGAAGAAAGCAACCAAGATTTTGAATGGTGTTATGATGTAGCAGGTGGTATGTGCCAGGCAGACCAAATCCATAAGGGAAACTTGGCCACATTACAACGGTTTTGCAATTTGTGTTTATTATGAGAAGATGTGTGCACTGAATTCAGAAGTAATGAGTCCACTAACACCTTTAATGATTTTAAAAATTAAATTAAAACATTTATTAAGAAAAGAATTCAAACACATACATAAGATTACCATTACTTGATACCAGCCCCAAAATTCTTAACCTGACTCCCAACTACACTTCCCCTTTAAGGTAACAGTACAAAATAGACTTTAAATTCAAATAGGCAATTCAGCAAGGTTACCACAACACCCACTTGACAGTGGAATTCCAAAGGCTTTTTAACACAACTTTAGTTACTGGAGCAGCACACCTGCTTCAGAATGGCTAGAGGTTTTTTCCAAGGTTGTTTCACCCAGTGTAACTTTCAAGATTTTACACCGCCACACCCCTACATAACCTTCCATCCTCCTTTTTATATGTTTCTCTCTCTTTAATGTGCAAAATCCCATGTTCTACATGTCTTTGGAAATTTAGTTTTCCCATAATAAAATCTTTCATGTCATAATTACGGTCACTTTCAGGGGAAAAAATAAACGCATTGCTTTGTCTCACTTACCTTGTCAGTTGTAAACATTACACCATTCCTTTGAAAATCATACAACCCCTTCACTTATTTAAAAATGCAAATTTCCTTCTCACCCTATCTGTAGAATCCTCATCCTAGTTTATTAAGCTCCATTTCAAAAGTCTACTTTACACCTAACTCATTTGATATTATCAATCCTTTGGTCTAAGTGCCTCTAGTCTAATTAAATCAGTCATACAAACAGAACCATCCACATTCAACTCATAAGCCTACAATAATATTATGAAAAATATGATAGTTTTGTGACAATGGTCAGGACCGTTGGTATTTCACCATCTTGTCATGTTTTACTTCATATGTTTTTAACTATAAATAACTCTAAACATTCTAAATAAGCTTGTGCTTATCAATCTGTCAGGATGTTATATTTTGTCTTTTGAAACAAAGAGAGATTATAGTGGGCATCCCACCTATTTTCCAAAAAGTAGTTTACAACAAGTCTGGGTGGAGCCAGAGGACATCGGTAGAGTGTTGAACGAATACTTCTCATCCGTATTCACCCAAGAGAATGAGGATGAAGGTATCGAACTCGGGGAGAGAGACTGCGAGGCTCTTGAGCAAATTGATATAGGGAGTGACAAGGTATTGGAGGTGTTGGCAGGCTGAAAAATGGACAAATCTCCAGGTCTGGATGATTTGTGTCCCAGGCTGCTGAGGGAGGCAAGGGAGGAGATCACGGGCTCTGACCCAAATATTTAATTCCTCTATGGCCGCGGGGGAGGTGCTAGAGGACTGGAGAACAGCTAATGTGGTTCCGCTATTTAAGATGTGTTGTAGAGATAAGCCAGGGAACTACAGACCAGTGAGTCTCTCGTCAGTTGTAGGGAAACTATTGGAGAAAATTCTGAAAGAGAGAATCTGTCTCCACTTGGAGAGGCAAGATTTGATCAGGGATAGTCAGCATGGCTTTGTCAGAGGGAGGTCATGCCTAACAAATTTGATTGAATTTTTTGAGGAGGTGACCAGGTGTGTAGATGAGGGTAGTGCAGTTGATGTAGTTTATATGGATTTCAGCAAAGCCTTTGACAAGGTCCCACATGGGAGACTGATAAAGAAGGCAAATGCACATGGGATACAGGGTAATTTGATAAGGTGGATTCAAAATTGGCTTAGTTGGAGGAGACAGAGGATGATGACAGAAGGATGCTTTAGTGACTGGAAGCCAGTGTCCAGTGGTGTACCACAGGGATCTGTGCTGGGTCCCCTGTTATTTGTCATTTATATAAACGACATAGATGACTATGTGGGGGGTAGGATTAGTAAGTTTGCGAATGACGCAAAGATTGACCGGGTGGTTAACAGTGAGGTTGAGTGTCTTGGGCTACAGGAAGACATAGACGGGATGGTCAAATGGGCAGATAAGTGGCAGATGGAATTTAACCCTGAAAAGTGTGAGGTGATACACTTTGGAAGGAGTAATTTGACAAGGAAGTATGACAGTAGGAAGTTCTGAGGAACAAAGGGACCTTGGCATGTGTGACAATAGATCTCTGAAGGCGGAGGGGCATGTTAGTGGGGTGGTGAAAAAGGCATATGGGACACTTGCCTTTATCAATCAAGGCATAGATTACAAAAGTAGGGAGGTCATGTTGGAGTTGTATAGAACCTTGGTGAGGCCACAGCTGGAGCACTGTGTGCAGTTCTGGTCGCTGCATTATAGGAAGGATGTGATTGCACTGGAGGGGGTGCAGAGGAGATTCACCAGGATGTTGCCTGGGATGAAACATTTAAGTTATGAAGAGAGGTTGTTTTCGTTGGAGCAGAGAAGACTGAGGGGCGACCTGATCAAGGTGTACAAGATTATGAGGGGCATGGACAGGGTGGATAGGGAGCAGCTGTTTCCCTTAGTTGAAGGGTCAGTCACGAGGGGAGATAAATTCAAGGTGAGGGGCAGGAGGTTTAGGGGGGATGTGAGGAAAAACTTTTTTACCCAGAGGGTGGTGACGGTCTGGAATGCGCTGCCTGGGAGGGTGGTGGAGGCGGGTTGCCTCACATCCTTTAAAAAGTACCTGGATGATCATTTGGCACGTCATATCATTCAAGACTATGGGCCAAGTGCTGGTAAATGGGATTAGGTAGGTAGGTCAGGTGTTTCTCACGTGTCGGTGCAGACTTGATGGGCCGAAGGGCCTCTTCTGCACTGTGTGATTCTGTGATACAGCTATTTACTAAAGCTGGACACACCAACCCATATAAAGACAGAATAAAGCCATAGGGTTCAGTGAGGGAAATATAGACTAGCTGTGAGCATGAGAAAAATATTCAAGAGGAATAAAAAGCTACTCCAAATACGCCTTTCTTGTTGAAGGGGCGTTTTAGACTTTGATGATGTAACACTCCAGGGAATGAAATCAAAAGCAGTGGGGCAAATCTATTGTGAGTAATACTGAATATTGTCGTCCTGACTTAAGTAACAACTGTGCAGGCCTCAAGCGTCAGCAACACACATGGTTATAGGAACAGGAGTAGGCAATTTAGCCACTTGAGCCAATTCCACCCATTCATTGAAATCATGGGTGATGTATTAACTGACTCCATATATTTGGCTTTGCCCCACATCCTAAGTAACATTGGTTAACAAAGCTTTGGTCTAACATCAATTAACAATTGCGGAAGAGTTCCAAACTTATACCACCTTTTGTGTGCAGATATGTTTTAGGACTTCACCTTTGAAAGACTTGGCTTAGGCTCTGTCTGTCATTCCTAGACTCACCAACCAGCAGAAATAATTTCTCTATCCTATCACATCCCTTTAATAACTTGAAAACTTTGATCAAACTACCCCTTAACCTTCTAAATTTGAGGGCTTGCATCCCTAGTTTGTGTAAGAGCAAAGTACTTCAGTTATTGGAAATCTGAAGTAAAACCAGAAAATGCTGGAAATATTCAGCAGGCCTAGCAGCATCTCTGGAAAGAGAAACCGAATCGATGTTTCAGGTCAGAACAACTGCTGCCAGACTTGCTGAGTATTTCCAGCATTTTGTATTTTAAGCCTGGTTTACATAATTTCTCTTTGTAATTCAACCTTGGAATCCAGGTAATTTTCTAGTAAATCCATGCTGCATTCCATCCAAACCCAGCATTTCTCTCCTGAGGTATGGTGCTCGGAACTGAACACAGTACTGCAGGTGTGGTCTAAATAGGGCTTTGAATCGATGGAACATAACTTCTACCCCTTGCATTCTAGTCCTCTAGATGTAAAGACCAAATTCCATTGGGCTTTTTGATTACTTTTCTGTTCCTGTCTGTGACGTGGACCCCTACACCTCTTTGGGCTTCAAATGTTTCTAGCTTTTCACCATTTAGAAAGTACTCTGATCTATTATTTTTAGGTCCAAAGTGGATGACCTCACATTGATTGCCTACATTGAAATCCATTTACCAGTTTTGCTCATTCACTTAATCCATTAATATCTCTTTGTAATTTTATGCTTCTGCCTACAGTGCCACTCATCTGAGTTGCATCAGGAAACTCAGATATGTGGTCCTCTGTCCCATCATCTACGATGATCCAGCACCAAGCCCTGTGGGATGCTACTAGTCACATCCTGTCTCCTGCAACTCTGCCAATTTCCTAGCCAGATCAATAGTTTACCTTCAATTCCATAGGCTTCAACTTTAGCTAATAGCCTCTTATGATGAACTTTATCCAGTACCTTCTGAAAGTCCATATAAATAACTTCCATAGACGTTTTCCAGTGCACTACTAGAATTCAAAAAATTCTATTAGGTTTGTCAGACATGGCCAATTTCAAATCTATGCTGGCTCTCTTTGATCACTTGAAAATTTTCAATATGTTCAGTTACTCTGCCCTTAATTATAGACAAGTAATCTCCAAACAACAGATCTTCGGCCAACTGGTGTGCAATGCCAGGGTTTTTTCTCTAACTTTAAATTGTAGTGACATGCAAATTCCAATCTAAAGAAATGGATCTTAAATTGAGAATTTCGGAAGACCATAGGACATCTGCAATGTTCTCTTAAACCCTGGGATGAAAACCATCAGTCCTGGTCATTCTTTATTGTCATTATATTCTCATTATTGCACATGCTTGCATTAATTATGGTCATTCGCCTTGTCTGATTCAGTATTAGTTTCCTTGGGATGTCCGGCATGCTGTCCTCTTCCTTTACTGTAAATACTGGTGCAAAATAATTATTCAGTTTGTCATTTCCTTGTTTTCATTTACGATATCACATTTAGCACTTTTCAGGGGGCCCATATTGATACTGGCTACCTTTTCCTAATGTATGTGTATGTACATGTAGAATAATGTTTTTTAAAGTTCATTCTTGGGATGTGAGCATCACTGGCAAGCATTTATTGTCCATCCCTAATTGCCCTTGAGGAGGTGATGGTGAGCCACTGCCTTGAACTGCAGAAGTCCATTTGCTGTAGGTACACCCACAGTGCTGTTAGAGAGGGCGTACCAATGTGTACCAGTGGTGGAGGGAGTGAATGTTTAAGGTGGTGCATTGGGCGCTAATGAAGCGGGTTGCTTCGTCTTAAATGGTGTCAAGTTTCTCGAGTGTTTTTGAAGCTGCAGTCATCTCGGCAAGTGGAGAGTATTCTGTTACACTCATTACTTGTGCCTTGTAGATGGTAGACAGGCTTTGGGGGGTCAGGGAGTGAGTTACTCACCACAGAATTCCCAGCCCCTGACTTATTCTTGTAGTCACAGTATTTATGTGGCTGGTTCAGTTTCTGCTCAGTGGTGACCCACAGGATATTTATGGTGAGGAATTCCGTAATGGTAATGCCATTGAACACCAGGGAGATGGTTAGATTCTCTTTTGTTGGAGATAGAGATTGCCTACAACTTATGTGGGCGAATGTCACTTTCCACTTAACAGCTCAAGTCTGTATGTTTTCCAGGCCTTGCATGTGTGCACAGGCTGCTGTGATGATTTTTATATATTTTGAAAGCTTCCTTTCATATTCCTTTTTTGTAGCTCTTATTATCTGTTTTATCACCTTTTGTTATCGTTGTACCTCACCAAGTCACCCGGAGCATGTCTAACTATACTGCTGCTCTTTGGCGCATCCACCTGGCCCAGTAGGTTTCATGACACTTCATAGGAAGTTGGTTATGTCCTGAGTAATAGTATCTGCTAACGAAAGCTTATGTTTGTGTTCAGAATTGGAGCTTCCCTAAGTGGAACAGAACTTGAACCAATAGAATTTACAATGGAAGCATTATTGCAAACTGAAGCACATAATTTGTAGCCTTTGTCAACTTAGGACTCCCCAACTAAAGGAAATAATATCTAACGATTCACTATATCAAAACTCTTCATGATTTAAAAAAATAACTATCTTGAATCTCCTGTGAGTGTCCAGTGAATAGTCTCAGTATCTGGTCTGTCTTCATAACTACAGTTTCCCATCCCTGGCATTATCCTAGTGAACCTGCCCTGTTTGCGGTTTGTATCTTTAGTACCATTTCTATTATGGATTGTCCAAAACAACACACACTACACTAAATGTATCCTAACTAGTGTTTTGTATGAATTCATCATTCATTCTTTACTCCTTTACTCTGCACCCCTATTTATCAAACACCCCTGAACTTTTTATTTTTAATGTCGACTAACTGCACTCGTATTTTAGAAATTAGTGGAAATTTTAACACTTAGAAACGGGTGGGGTAGGATCAGGTGCGTATTAAAAATAGCAGAGAAAAGTTGCAACCGGGCTCCAATCTGCACACTTAGGGCTCCAATCTGCACACTTAGGGCTTAAGGCTGGTACATTTAGCTGTGTGCAAATGACCTGCTTGCTGGAGTTGACACAAACGTTAGCACAGGCTGGTCAACAGTCAACATACCATTTAACCTCATTGTTACAGGCAAAAGAAGGGCTTTTGAAATTAATTTAACAATCCTTCAGATCCAACACTTCCAGCATGGGTTTCCCAGACTTGAAATTCTCAAGTGCAAAGGAGGCAAATTTCAGATGCAGTTCATGATGTCTTTAAACTTCAGATTGCTCGTCCTCATTGAAGGCTCAGTTTGTACAGCTGTATTTCTTAATTCTGTCAACAGCCATTTGAAGTTCCCAATCTCTCCACATAGAGATCTTTAAGATAATACACAGCTTTGACAGGCCACCCTGAAGAGAATGTAGTGGAGACCAAAACTAGGGGTCATATATATATAAGACAGTTTCTAATAAATCCAAGCTAAATAATCATAGGGAGAAAAGAATAGAAGGCTAAGTTGATAGGATCAGATTAAGAGAGGTGGGGGAGAGTCATGGGGAATATAAATGCTGGTACAGACCAGTTAGGCCAAATGGTCTGTTTCTGTGTTATGGACTCAACCCCTCTGCTTCTGAATTGCAATATTTGTGGAGGGCCACTTCCAGCCTATTCCGTCTCCTGCGTTTTGCACTTCCTTCAATAAGGGGTGCAAAATCAGACATGCAAGAGAAGGAAAGCCAACTATTGGATGCAGTGCATTCTGAGAGAGTGGTTTATACACAAGCGTTACATTGCATAAGGGTTGGGATAATTGGCAAAAGTGGATGGATACATGGGGAGGTGAGGAAGTACATAGAAAAAGTGATGATGATGCTGCTGAAACTTAAATGGGTGTGAGGAATGATGTGATGGAGAGTGCTTAACAAGACAGAGTGATGGGGGTGGGGTTTGCATTCTTGTTCCCTCTAAGCTGAGCAGATGCACAGCAACGTGAAAGTTTCCCCACAAGCCATGCACAAGGGTGCAACTGCGTAAAAACATTTAAAGGGCTTGCGTTACAAAGAAACGTTAGAGGGTATGTTGGTTTGCACTACCCGATGTTGGTAAAACAGCAACTGTATTCGCTTTCCCTGACCTGGTTAGGTGATTAAATCGTTTCCTGCACTACTGCTCATCTCCAACCATGCTTTCATGTTTCTTCCTTCCATTGCTGGGAAAAAGTACGTTCCTCTTCCTTCTGACTACATCCAACATTAACTCTGGGGAAGAATCATTAAAGTTTGGTGCTGCCCTTGTTCTTTGTTCTTCCTCCTAAGCACCACCTGGCTTCTCCAGCTTAGCGTTTCTGCATTAGCTCTTTAAATAATGAACTTTTTATCACATCATGCTTGCTGCGCAGCTTGACAATACGTAACCCTGAAGTCAAGATTTATTGCCTTCAACAAGCTGAAATCACAGAATCCAACCGCTCTATTTACTTCTGGGTTTCACGCATGCATTCCCCTGCCCCAGAACCCATTTTTACATTAATATCGTGGCTTATGTATTTGAAATTCCAGGTATTTCTGTTCATTCGTAATCTTCAATGTCTTTCCATTAAGTGTGTACTTCCATACTTCGTTTAATCCTGAAAAATAACTGATTTCACACTTAATAAATTGCACCTGACACTTATTTGCCCGTTGCGCCAAGCGATCTGTGTCATCCTGAAGACTTGTACGGGCCTCTTCATTTTTTGTCAAAGCTCTTTCTTACTTTAGTGCTTCCAGTAAATTTTGTTATGGTGTTGCCATGTTCAACCATGACATTCCTTTAACAAATCCATACTAGCTGTCCTTGATAAACTCTTGCTTTACTGATCTGATTGTTGACTTACCTCCACTTTCCAGCCTATCCCCACCCACCCATAACCCTTACTTCCTTGTAGATCAAAAATCTGTCTGACCCAACCTGCACTCAGTCCCTGAGTGGCCTCTCTCCCTCTGACCATTCTTTTAATTGTAAATTGCTTACAGAAACCCTTCCTATTTCTTTTTATATAATCTCTTTGTTTCATAATTTCCTAATAATTTCCCTCATCGCCTCCTCATATTCCTCACCTCTATACTTCCCATGATTTTTAATATTGTTAATCCTAAATTTATTCTATGATATCTCCCCTTATATTTCACTGGCCCAGATCTTCTGGGGCTGAATTTTCCTGCCGTCGAGGGGGATGTTGATGGGCGGGCGTGTACGGGCGCACTTCCGATCGGCGCCCCCGATCGGAGGCGCGGCGCCATTTTATGTGGCCGCCCAGCATGACGTCCGCACAGAAGTGCTATGCACTTCCTGCGCGGGCCGGGGGGGGTGGATTCTCAAAATCGAGAGTGCGCTCTTTCGCGCATACACACGAAAGAATGCACTCATCTCCCTGAGCCTCAGGGAGATCGTATGTAAAAAAGATAAAAATAGAAAAATAAAATTTCCCTTACATGCCCCCTCATGTGACAATGAGTTGAGACATGTCCATAATTTTTACAAAATCTTTACTAAAATTTTTTAAAGCCTACATGAAATTTCACCCCGCCCGTGGATGAGGTTTCATGTTTTTTCTAGTTCCCGCCGGGGCTCCTGGCCTGCCCACCAACCTTAAGGTTGGACGGGCAGGTCCTTTAATTACTTAATTGACCCTGTCAATGGCCTCAATTGGCCATTGACAGGTCGGCGAGCGTGCAGCTGATTTTGCTGCGCTCCCGCCTTCCTGAAAATTTAAATTGGGTGCAGTGACACCAGGAGTTCCCCCCAACGTCACCGTGCGTCATTTTACACATCAGCGAGCGGGCCCCGCTCCCGCTCGCCGACTCGTAAAATTCTGCCGCGGTCTCTGGATAGATAATATCCTCCAAGATGTGCTACTCTCAGAAGCAGAGTTGAAGTCTCCAGACAGTTCCGACTTAGTTATCTAGATAATTATCCAGGAAAAGTAAGACAGAAACGTCCAAGTCTAACTCCTGGGTAACTTTACAACTGACGCCCCCCCCACCCGCCGGACTCTCCACCCTGATCCCCTGGCCCCTCAACTCCCCCCTGACCTGACCTCACCACCCAACTCCTCCTTGACACCCCAACCCACACACCCAACCCACTCACTGAATATTCTGAGATGCAGCGATTAGCATTGGATTGCCACTCCACTTCTACTTTTCTCTGCCACACTGGAGTTCTACATTTACCTTATCCAGCCTACTCCCTCACCATGCCCACTTACCTTCTCTTCGTAGCTTTTCAAACAAACTTTGGGACAGTTAAACTCTTTGCTTACCAGAATATGCCAGCAAGTGCTGTAAAAAGGGGGCTTGGCTTGTCTTCTCCTGATGATCCAGCACTACAAAGAAGCAGGTCCATTTCAGGTACACTCTGCATTCTGGAGAAGCCAAGATTGGAAGTTCTGCCCAGAAATGCAGAGCTCTGGCATGACGGAGAAAAGTAGGTGTGGAGTGGCAATCCAGTGGTGACTGCCACTCCTCAGAAGATTCGGGTCACTGAATTTTACATTTTCCCAATACAACGCCCATTTTTAACACTGAATCTGACAGTGTTGTTGTGATCAGTACTTCCCGTCTATGCATTAATTATTTGCCCCATTTTATTTCCCAAAACTGAATTAAGTAATTATTCTTTGCATGTTGAATGGACTGATACCTGAACAGTGAGATGGTAGGCAGACTAACATTTAAAAAGTTACTACCTACTTGCTGCCCAAAGCCTGTATAACTTGGTTTTCAAACTACCCTCAAAATGGGTGGCCAGTGGTCTTGCTCAAAACAGGTTGCACCCTTAGTAAATTTATAAATCATGGCTCTATTCCAGTTATAGGACATCAATGCAATTTTCCCGTACCAATGGGTAGAGCATGCTAGTGCTCACTCAGCTCTTTGGTACTAGATGCAGAACCTAACTGGCATTCCTTCGGCCACTCCTAAATGTTGGAAAGAAAACCTGAGAGACTGATTTTTGTGGGGCCAATCAAGAGAAACACAAATAATCCTCCTCCTCTTACATAAGTTTTCCCACCTGATGCCAGCTGTTCAGTATACACACATCATACCATAATGTTTACTTCTGAATTGGTTTTGTGGAAGAGTTGTTAAATTGCCTTGGAAAACAACTTTGCTTAAAAATTAATAATGAAACTATAGAATATTTTGAATCAATAGCTTCAGATTTGACTAGATTTGCAGTCTACAATCGGCAAGGTACACAAAGCTGGCTACAGTGATTAAAATGCTTGTGAAGTAAAATGATTAGCAGATTCCCTGCTGCGTATTAAATTCTAGAAACGTATCTGCTTGATCTTTTTAAACGGAAGTTGTCTATTGCTTGTTTACAACATTTTTGTGACTCCTATTGATGATGATGATGGATCTCTGATGTCTCCACAGCAGAAGAAAGTTCCAGACTCCCGCCCCCGCTTGCTGTGCTGTCCTAAATCCATTCTAGCTGTTGGACAGTTAAATGGGAAAGCCATGCTGTTCATTGTTTGGGCCCTAGCCATTAACAATCTATATCAATGTTTTGGATGTGGAGACCAAATGTAATATTTCCACATTTGCTAATGACCCAAAACTTGGTGGGAATGTAAGTTGTGAGGAGGATGCATAAATGCTCCAAGGGGACTTAGACAGGCCAAGTGAGTGAGCAGGAATATGGCAGATGGAATATAATGTGGAAAATGTGATGTTATCCATTGGTAGAAAAAACAAATTTCTTAAATGGGGAGAGATTGGGAAGTGTCGATGTCCGAAGGGACCTAGGTGTTCTTGTTCATAAGTGACTGAAAGCTAACATACAGGTGCAACAAGCAATTAGGAAGGTAAATGGTAGGTTGATCTTTATTGCAAAGGAATTTGAGTACAGGAGTATGGAAGCCTTGCTGCAATTGTATAGAGCCTCGGTGCGACCACACCTGGAGTATTCATGCAGTTTTGATCTCCTTGCCTAAAGAAGGATACACTGGCCATAGAGGGTGTGCAATGGAGATCCACCAGACTAATCCCTGGGATGGCAGGATTGTCCCACGTGGAGAGATTGAGGAGACTGGGCCTGTATTCTCTGGGGTTTAGAAGAATGAGAGTTGACCTCATTAAAGTGTACAAGATGCTTACAGGGCTTGACAGGGGAGATGCAGGAAGGATGTTTTCTCAGGTTTTGGGGGTGGGTTCTACAGCCAGAGTACACAGTCTCAGAATAAGAAGTAAGAAATTTAGGACCAAAATGAGGAGGAATTTCTTCACTGAGGGTGGTGAATCTTTGGAATTCTCTACCCCAGAGGTTGTAGAGGCTCAGTCATTGAGCATGTTCAAAGCAGAAGTTAGTAGATTTCTGGATACCAATGACATCAAGGGATACGGGAATAAGTGCAGTAAGATGAAATTGAGGTAGAAGATCAGCCATGATCTAGTTAGATGGCAGAGTAGGCTCAAGGGGCGGAATGGCCTACTCCTGCTGCTATGTTCCTATGCTGTTGTGCCTAAGAGACTGTTAAAAGTCTTCCTAGGATTTCCCTTTCAGTTTGTGTTAACTGTTATCTGTACTGTGTATTGTGCCTATAATTTACTTTTAAAAACTGAATTAAGAATGAAACCTACCAGTTCAAATGCTTGTAAAATCGTATTTATTTTGACCTTCCAGGTGATGCAAACTGCATAGACACACGAGGGGTGGAAGTTGCAATTAAACAACGTGTAGATGACTCATTGACTTCAAAGCTCCCAAATTTCTACATTGTCAACAAACCGCAAATATGCCTTACAGAAACTGCATATCCCTGCCAACCAAATTCTGTTCATAAAGCCTTCAGTCTGAATTGGTCTCAGTCAGATTGTTTGGTAGAAGTGGTGAATGGTGCAACTGGAAGGATTGCTGTAAGGTAAAATACTGCTATTGCTGCATTATTTGAGTAAATCGGTTATGTCTCAGTTTAGATTATCTTCTGGTGCAATGGTTTTTGCTCCAAAGAAGTACTGCTGTCAGAATCTGAGTACTTGCTACTTTGACTAGCCTAAGCTGCTCTCATTAAGTCATATATGCTGTTCTCTCATATTGGATATATAGCTCGCATAATTTGCTCTTTTTCATTAGTTGGCATTATTAATTAACAATGCTGATAAACTGTAATTTGTGATGAATACCATGTCTGTGCCTCTCAACTTCTTAAAATCCCATTTCTCATTAACTCATAGTGATAGCAGAACCCCAATCCCCCACAAATTTCCGTCACTCGGCTCCAAGTGTTTAAACTTATACGCTCTTGTTTTTAATCAATGCTACTCCTTTTTCAGCACCTATTAGCACTAGAGGTTCTCCCAGACTTCTAGTCACACTACTCAAGTACCAAATTTTGTGTTAATTATATTTCCTGTCGGAGCAGAAGTTCTTGGAGGATTATTACAGTTACAAGTTTGCTTTCGAAGTATTATCATGGTTTTATGTTAAAAGGCAAGTAGGCTTCCATAAGTGTGAACTGTTCCAAGTACATTTAAGCTGCAGGTAACAAAATGCCATCCACACTGGGGGAAAGATCACCTACAAGCCCCTTTAAGATCTTTATGCCAAGCTCAAATGATTACCACACTATTGAACAACTTCAATATGGGCTACCCTTGGTTTTTTTCAGCTGTTGTCAGCATCATATTTTTGTATTGCCTCCCAATTTGGAAGAGAATTCATATCTCTCTTTTCTGTTCTTGTATCAAGTTGATTTTTTTACCCTCAATTTATGATGTTTCGCTTTGTTTTCATCTTACATATCAAGCGCTTGTCCTGGCATTTTTTGTTCTAGGTATTTGACCGATTGCTGTCTAAGTAGCATGCGAGGCATATAATTTTTATGCTTCTGCCAGGCACTATTGTTTTCATCTAATAGCTCAAGATGGTAACGCTGGAAAGTGACCTGAGAATATACATATTTTGAATCTTTGTCTGTTTCTACCTCGTTTTATTATACTAGTATTTGTGTGTAGTGTGATGTGGAGTCACAAAGCAAAAGTATTATGTGCCTGCTGTAAATATAGCTGCCTTTACTCTGAAAGTTTTCATCCGCTTCCCTCTTGCCCCATCCCCACAGAGCTCCTGCATTGCCTATTTCTCAATTTCTCTATCTGACATATGTTGCTTGAAGTTTTTTTATTTAGATGTTATGTCACTATTGTCTGAGCGTTCAAGATCTCATAACCAAAGATGCAATTTAGAAGACTACTCTGCATACACAGTACTGGGAAAGGCCACCTGACCAAAATAGAAATAGAGACTAAAGCAAAAAACTGCAGATGCTGGAAATCTGAAATAAAACCAGAAGCTGGAAAAACTCAGCAGGTCTGACAGCATCTGTGGAGAGAGAAACAGAGTTAATGTTTCGAGCCTGTATGACCCTCTTCAGAACTAAAGAGAGGTAGAAATGTAATGACATTTATACTGTTTAAAGGAGGTGGAGTAGGTGAAGCTGGAAAGAAGGCCAGCGATAGGTGGGGGCTAGGGAGAGATTGACAAAGGTGTCATGGACAAAAAGACAAAGGAAGTGTTAATGGTAGTGGTAAGGGCTGAAGGAGGTGTTAATAGACGCATAAAGGTGAGAAAATAGAATGTGCTAATAGCAGAACAAGAGTAAGCACTCTGTGAAAGAACAACATGGAACAAATAACAGATGGCCCTATTGGGTGGGGGGGGGGATGGGGAGGTGGTTATGGAAAAAAGGGATAAAACAACGAATAAATGAATGAAAATAGGTGGATAAAAAATAAAAATAAATTTTAAAAAGGGGTGAAGAAAGAGGAGAGAGTTCATGGCCTGAAGTTGTTGAACTCAATGTTAAGTCCGGAAGGTTGTAAAGTGCCTAATCTGAAGTTGAAGTGCTGTTCCTCCAGTTTGCGTTGGGCTTCACTGGAACATTGCAGCAGGCCAAGGACAGACATGTGGGTATGAGAGCAGGATGGTGTGTTGAAATGACAAGTGATAGGAAGGTCTGACAGGAAGGTCTAGATCATGCTTGCGGACAGGCCGAAGGTGTTCCGCAAAGCGGTCATCCTGTCTGCGTTTGGTTTCTCCAGTGTAGAGGAGACTGCATTGGGAGCAGTGAATGCAGTAGACCAAATCAAAGGAGGTGCAATTGAAGCGCTGCTTCACCTGAAAGGAGCGTTTGGGCCCTAGGACGGCAAGGAGGGAGGAGGTAAAGGGGCAGGTGTTACACCTTTTGTGATTGCATGGGAAGGTGCTGTGGGAAGGGGATAAAGTGTCGGAGGTGATGGAGGAGTGGACCAGGGTGTCCCAGAGGGAATGGGTCCCATCGAAATGCTGGCGGGGTTGGGGGGGTGGGGGGATGTGTTTGGTGGTGGCATCATACAGGAGTTGGTGGAAATGGCGGAGGATGATCCTTTGAATGTGGAGGCTGGTGGCGTGAAAAGTGAGGACAAGGAGCCTAAGTGAGGACCCTATCATGGTTCTGGAAGGGAGGGGAAGGTGTGAGGGCAGAGGCATGGGAGATGGGTCGGATACAATTGTGGGCCCTGTCAACCACAGTGGGTGGGAAACCTCGGATAAGGAAGAAGGAAGACCTGTCAGAAGTGCCATTTTGGAAAGTGGCATCATCGGAATAGATGTGACAGAGGCAAAAGAATTGAGAGAATGGGATGGAATCCTTACAGGAAGCAGGGTGTGAGGAGCTGGTAGTCGAGGTAGCTGTGGGAGTCCATGGGCTTGTAATGAATATTGGCGTACAGTCTATAACCAGAAATGGAGAGAGAGAGGTCAAGGGAAGAAAGGGAAGTGTCGGAGATAGACCATGTGAAGGTGATAGAGGGGTGGAAATTGGAAGCAAAATTGATCAATTTTCCCAGGTCCAGACAAGAGCATGAAGTGGCACCAAAACAGAGACACAGAAATAGAGACACATGGGGCTGAATTTTCCCATCCTGCCACAGGACCAGCCCGCTTCAGTCAGATGCAAATTGAAGCAGGAAAGGAGGCCAGAAATCTGAAATTGTGACCTCATTCCTGCATTTGTCATTTTTACCAGGGAAATATGGCAGGTTGCAACATGATGCTTTCACAAACTTTGTATTTCATTGAGTTTGAGATTTTCAGTGAGGCAGGTGGGTTCCTGAAGCATGTGTGAACCATATCAGGTCAGAGGGGTCATGAAACATGGAGAAAGCCTGGTGTGGAGCCGGGAACCTCTTGACAGGTAGGTTTAAAAGGTGTTGCCAACATTGCCTGCCATAATTAGATGCTGTATGGTAATTTAACTATGTTTTCAAGCCGCAATTGATGGGGCTTTGTTCTTAAAAAGTAAATGACCATTAAGTGTGAAAGTGTTCATATGCATTAGAGTACTTTCTCCATAGATGAAGTGCTCTTCTGCATTCAACAATATTGAGATTCAGATTTTAATGTATCAGTTGTACTTGGCCTTTAATCTTTACATTGATTGATAGCCCAGCCATCTGTTGAGCCCTTGAAGCACTGGAACAGATGGTTGACTTCTTTGACAGCTAAACCATCTGTCCAACCTTTGAAGCAGTGGAAGAGATGACATCTGTTCCACTACTTCAAAGTTTTTAATGTATTCAGCTCTGGAGGTTGAGCTCTGACACAGTTCTGCAGTAGAATCTGATTATGGATGTTTGGCTGATCTCCAAATCCCACCAATGGATTCTGCACAGCAGGTGTTGCCAAGGAGCCTGTGAGCTTTGTTTTGATTTTCCTAAGGATTATGTTTTTGAATGGTTTTATTTACCTTAACAGTTTTATGACCACTTAAGAGGATTAAGATTTTTTTAAGTGGAGTCTGAATAGCTGTGTGTTTGACAATTTTATGAGCTCCTAAGAGGATTACGGTTTTTTTTGAAAAGGTAGTTGAATGGGTATTTGTTTATTTTGACAGTATCATGAGCATCTCAAAGACTTCCTAATGTTATTACAGGGCTCATGAGCTCTGTCACTAGTGGATACTGCGCAAATGGATATGGGGAGAATGGAGGAGGCATGGGAATATGAGGGGCATGGGGGTATTATGGAGGGAGCATGGGGGTGAGAGCTAGTGTGCCTAACACTCGTGCAGAACTGGGCCAATGTTCCAGGGAACTGAGGCAGCCCTTCTAACCTGTCTGCCTTGCCATCTGCCCGCCTCTGTTCTTGCTTCAGAGGCAGCAGTCCCAACCCCATCATGAAAATAGTGTGGGCGTGCACTGCTTGGCAGGAGATGAGATCATGAAGTCTCCCGAATCATGACTCCCACTTCAAAGGGGAAAATCCAGCCTGTGTAGTTCTGAATGGACTTCAGTTCTTTTATGTATGCAGAGGATATATGTCTGTCAGAATATACAGAAGAAATTGCCTGCGGGAGTTATCTTGATATTTCTCTGTCGTTTTGTCTGAATTTGAGGACAAATATTACAGAACCAGACATCTTTGAGTTTACAGGTTCTAGTAAGAAATAGAGCATTTTAATCCCTTCCACCCCTCCAACTTGATGGAAATCCTGGGAGTTAAATTGGAGTGGAGGATTTAGCCAACCAATTCCCACTGTGAGCCATGCACTGTAATTTTAAATTGCCGGCCGCAAGAAAACTCGCCTGTAATCACTGTCCCCTTTACAGATGCATATTGGGCTTTGATGTTATCTGTTTTAACCTAAAGGCTGAGCGGGGAGCAGTGGTGGCTTTTCCCATCCCCAAACCCACCCAAGGTAAAAAATAAAGAACAATGGCCAAAACTGACCAGATTCTCCACAGACTCTGTGCTGTGGACTGCTTTTAGTGGAGCAATGAGCTACTCAACATTAGTGATACCACAAATCAACCTGGTAGGGTTTCAGTAGAACAAGGAGCTCTACTTCGTTATGTGAAAAAGACTGTGCTGTGCTTAAAAAATCTTGGTTTGCTTTTCAAAGCACAGCTTTCTGAGCTGTTATCAGTGCCTACTTGGTAGGCTGGCCTTCCCTGTTGCTCACAGTAGATTGAAGAATGTTTTATAAGAATAAGAATGTTATACTATACAGTATACAATGGTTTATTCTGTGGTGAATCTGTCTAGTCCTAGAATGTTCCTAGAAGTCATGAGCAGTGTTCTCTCTCGGCCGCGCAACGACCCAAAACTTACTGTGCAGGCTGCACACAAGTTGGCCCCTTTGGGTTACTGGCATGCAGGGCGGCATAAAAAAATTTAAAGGGACCGTGTAATCCAAAAAAAATTAAGTGGATATGTTGACCATAAGGCCTAATCATTGAAGTCAATTGGCAACTAATTGCTGTGAAATGTGTTTTTGGATAATTAGAAGGCATGTTCTGTTGCCTGAAAAGTTTGGCACAAAAATCTGTTTCATAAATTTTGATAACTGAAGGAATATATATTTCTTTTTACTACCAAATGCCTACAGTTACTGCTCATGGTAAGTCAGGAATCGATTGCTGTTTGTTAGGACAATAAATACAGTGTCCTAAGGCGCATCACACTAAGCCTTATAGGTAATATTAGGGCATAATACTGCAGATGCTGGAAATCTGAAATAAAACCAGAAAATGCTGGAAAAACTCAGTAGGTCTGACAGCATCTGTGGAGAGAGAAACAGAGTTGACGTTTCGAGTCCATATGACCCTTTAGAGCTAAAGAGAAGTAGAAACGTGATGAAATTTATACTGTTTAAGGGGGGTGGAGCAAGTGAAGCTGGACCTGAGTCAGGTGATCCAGCTTTTCCTGTTCCATCCGCCTTAAACAGTATAAATTTAATCACATTTCTCGAAACGTTAACTCTGTTTCACTCTCCACAGATACTGTCAGACCTGCTGAGTTTTTCCAACGTTTTCTGTTGATATTATGGCAGATGGCCAAAAGCTTGGTCAAGGAAGTAGGTTTTAAGAAGCCTCTTAAAGTAGTAAAGAGAGTTAGAGATGGAGAGGTTTAAGGAGGGAATTCCAGATCTTAGGGCCTAAGCAACTGAAGGTACAACCACCAATTGTAGAGCAATTAAAATCAGGGATATTCAAGAGGTAAGAATTAAATGAGAGCAGCTACTTCAGAGGGTTGTGGGGCTGGAGGAAACTACAGAGATGGGGAGAAGTGAGACCATGGATGCAGTTGAAAACGAGGACGTGAATTTCAAAATCGAGGTGAGGATTGACTGGTGATCAGCGAGCACAAGGATGATGGATAAATGGGCCTTGGTGCAAATAAGAATACAGGAAGCAGAGTTTTAGATGACGGCAAGTTTTACAGAGAGAAGAATGTGAGAGGCCAGCCAAGGTTATTTTTGAATAGTCAAGCCTAAAGGTGACAACGGCATGGATGTGCTTTTCAGCAGCAGATGAGCAGAGGTTGGGTGATGTTACCGAGGTGGAAATAAGCAGTCTTAGTGATGACACTAAGTTCATTTCAGGGTCAAGTATGGCACCAATGTTGCAAACAGTCGGCTTTAATCTTAGACTGTTGCCAGAAAGAGGGATGGAATCAGTAGCTAGGGAAAAGAGTTTGGAATGGGGATGGAAGATGATGGCCTTTGTCTTCCCAATAATTAATTGGCAGAAATTATCTGTTCATCCACTACTTATGCCAGAAAAAGCAGTCTGATAATTTAAACAACAGTGGAGGAATCGAGGCAGGTTGTGGTGAGGTAAAGCTAGGACATTTCAAAAAATAACGTGCTTTCAGATGAGGCATACAGGTGCAGTATTTAGATGTAAAATAGGAAGGGACCAAGGATTGATCCTTGGAGGACGTCAGAGGTAACAGGAACATGAGTAGAAGCCATTGAAAGTGATTCCCCTGGTACACTTAGATAAGGATGAAACCAGGTAAGAGCAGTCCCATCCAGCTGGATGACAGTGGAGAGGTTTTGGCGGGGGATGATATGGTCAGCCACATCAAAGACTGCAGCTCAGACTAGAAGGAATAGTTTATGTTTGTCACAGTCACATAGGAAGCCATTTGTGACTCTAATAAGAACTTATTCAGTACCTTGGCTTCAGCTTAAACCTGATTAGAGGGATTCAAATTTGAAGTTCCAGGAAAGATGGGCACTGATTTGGGAGGTGACAACACATTCAAGGACTTCGAAGAGAAAAGGGATGTTGGCAATGGAGCAATAGTTTGCAAGGATGGTGGGGTCAAGGATTTTTTTTTTTGAGGAGAGGTGTGATGGTGGGCAGATTTAAAGGAGAGGGACAGTATCTAAAGAGAGAAAACTTAACATCAGCTAGTATTGGGACCAGGCGGGGAAGCTGGGCGGCCAGTTTAGTGGGAATAGGGTCAAGAGAGCAGGAGGTGGGTTTTATAGATGAGGTGAGCTCAATCTTAGTGACAATTAAAACATAAGAAAGAGAAAAATCTGTCTATCCCAGCCTTGAATATACTCAACAATGAAGTATTCACAACCCTCTGGGATAGAGAATTTCCTAAATTTACAAACCTCTTAAGTGAAGAAATTCCTTTTTTCAATCCTAAATGATCACCCTTTTATCCTGAAACTGTGCCACCATGTTCTCAATTCCCCAGCCAGGGAAATAAACTCTCATTGCCTACTATGTCAAAACCTTTCAGAATCTTGTGTGTTTCAATGAGATCACCTCTCATTCTTCTCCACTAAAACATTTAGGCCAAATTTACTCAGTCTCTCATCATAGGACAACCTTGTCACCCCAGGAACCATTGTCATCCCAGGAACCAATATAGTGAACCTGTGCAATCCACCTCTCCAGCAAGTATATCCTTCTGGAAACTGAAACTCTGTACTGTCCTCCAGGTTTAGTCTCACCAAAGTCCTAAAGAATTATAACAAGACTTCCTTGTTCTTGTGTTCCTGCCTTCTTGCAATAAACGCCATCACGCCATTTGCCTTCCTAATTGCTTGCCATATCTCTATGCAAACTCTGTGTTCCTTGTACAAGTACACCCAAGACTCCCTGAACACTAACCTTTAGAAGTTTCATGCCTTTTAAAAAATATTCTGCTTTGCTATGACTACCAAAGTGAATAACCTTGCACTTCTGCACATCATACTCCATCTGCCACCTTGTTGACCACTCACTTAACCTGCCTATTATCTCTTTGCCTCTTTGTGTCCCCCTCACAATTTACATTTCCACCTAGCTTTTGTATCAACAAATTTAGACAAGTTATTCTCGGTCTCTTCGTCTAAATCATTAATATAGATTGTAAATAGAGACCCCAGCACTGATCCTTGCAGCATTCCAGCCTGCCAACTTGAAAATGTCCTGTTTATCCCTACTGTCTGCTTCCTGCCCTTTAACCTAATATATGACCCTCAACTTCATGAACCTAACTTGTGCATAACCTGTTATTTGACATCTTATCCACGTGTCTTTTAGAAATCCAAGTATGCTACATCTACTGGCTCTCCTTTATCTACCTGACTAGTTGCATCCTCCAAAACACTAATACATTTGTCAAACATGATTTCCCTTTCATAAAATCATATTGACTGTCTGATCATACTGTGATTTTCTAAGTGCATTGTTAATTAAGATTTCCTTAATAATAGATTTCAACATTTTTCTGACGACTGATGTCAGGCTAACTGACAAATAGTTCCCGGGTTTCTCTTTCCCTCCTTTCTTGAATAGCAATATTGCATTTATTAGCTTCCAGTCTGCTAGGATTGTTGTAGAATCTAGGGAATTTTGGAAAATCATAACCAGGATATCCACTATCTCTGCAGCTGCCTCTTTTAGGACCCTAGGATGTAGCCCATCCGGTGCTGGCGTTTTGTTGGCTTTTAGTTTAAGTTGCTCTGTTGATAATTTAATTTACTCACTCTTATTAGCTCCTTTGCTACCATCTTGGCAACTTACTTTGTGTCCTCTACCTATGAAGACAGACAACATATTTGTTCAACGCTCTGCTATTTCTCCATTCTCTATGGTAATTTCTCCTGTCCCTACCTTTAAGGGACCAACTTTTACTATAGCTACTCTCTTTGTATACTTGTAAAAGCTCGTCCAATCCATTTTTATATTCCTGGCTAGCTTACTTACTCTCGTTTTATTTTTCCCCTTTTCATCAACTTTTTGGTCTCCCTTAGCTATTTTCTGAAATTCTCTCAATCTTCAGGCTTACTATTATTCTTCACAATATTTCAAGCCCTTTCTTTCAATCTAATACTATCCTTAACTTCCTTAGTAAGCCACAGATAGACCTTGCTTGCTGAGTTTTTAATTTTTTAAATAAACATTTTTGTTAAAAATTTTGAATCACTTCTTTTGTTTTCTCTGCTTATTTACTGCCATACCTTTCAGCCTACCCAATCAACCTCAATCAGCTCTTCCCTCAAATGTATGTATTTTATTTTAAGTTTAAGATTTGAATATGTTGCTCTCACAAACAGGATGGAATTCAATTGTGTTATGATCAGCTTTTCTCTGGAGGATCATTTACTATGAGATTAGTACTTAACCCTGCCTCATTACACAATACTGTGAAAATCCAATGGCTAGTTGCTAAGAAAAAAGAAACCAAGTCTTTACTACTTTCAGACAGAGCTTTGTTACAGCTCGCATAAAACTTCATCCCCAGATCATCACCTGTTTTCCCCTTTATATGCACCCAGTGATGTCTTAACCAATTAACCTGTGATTACTAACTTAATGACTTGTTGATTATTAACTATTTCATATCCTAAGAAATACTAGATCTAAAATAGCTCTTGTTCCTAGTTTGTTCCACAATGTATTATCCTAGGAAGCTGTCGCAAAGATGAATTTGTAGAAGGCGTTCCAGACTAGCTTTGTCAATTTGACTCGTCCAATCTATATGAAACTTAAAGTCCCCCACGATTATTGCATTGACTTTGTTACCAACTCCTATTATACTGTTCGACAGATCACTAAGAAAGAAAAAGCTACTGTTGGGGGGGGGGCTTATGACCAATGCCCACCAGCATTTTCTGACCTTTATTATTCCTAATCTGCACCCATACTGATTCAACTTCCTGTTCTTTTGAACCAGGATTCTTGTATACTGCTGTCCCTATATCAACCTTTATTATCAGGTCTGCTTCTCCTTTTCTATTCTGCCTTTCTTTTTTGAAATATGTGCCTTGGAATATTTATTGCCCAACCTTGGCCACCTTCTAACCATGTCTCTGTAATGGCAATTGTATCAAATCCATTTATCTCTATTTGTCTCTATTTATCTCTAGTTCATCTATCTTGTTATGAATGCTTTGTGCATTCAGATAAAGAACCTATAATTTTGTTTTTTAACCTCGTCTTTTCATGGACCTTATTTGCTGGTGCACAATTATCATTAATTTGTTCCTTGCTATCCCACTCTGCTTGTCTTTACCCAAATTACTATATGGCTCTATTGTCTGAATTTTTGTCTTTAGATTTCCCACTTTTGAGGCCAGAAAGGGAACAAGTTAAGCTGTGGAGTCTCACTCCAGTAGGTAGTGAAATTTGTCTGCCTTGCCTGTATTTTTATGTCAGTCTTACAATCCACATTCCTGTTAATGTCAGAAGGTAATCATTTTCATACACCTTCTCCGCCATTGACTCATTATTCAAGACCATTATAAAAAAATCCCTTTAAAAGCCTGGGTTGCAATGTTGTTGTCGTCGCCTTCTGCTTGTTCTTTTTATTTTTTTTCTTATTTTTCCTTCTGTCTTTTTTTTGCCTTCAATCTTTCCCTCTATTTCTCTTTCTGTCTCCAATTTGACTCTAATTTACCCTATTTTCCTCTTTGTCATTTGCTTTGTTTCTTTCACTATCCTTTTGTTTCTGATTAAGGAAATAGACCATTGGGTACAATGTTTAGGAGGTTCCAGGTACACACCATCATTTCCAGCCACTGGCAGTGCATTCTGAAGAATGAAGTTAAAAATCCAGTTCAGCCTTCTCTGCATGAGTTTGGGCCATAATATGAAGATTTCCACTGAGAAGAACTTATATGAATATGATTAATTCTTTTTTACCTACTGAAAAAACTCATTTTGAATATTAAACTTAGAAGCAGTGTTTAGTTGCTGGTTTTACTATTTTATTGTCCTTTTGAAAAAGTGGCATTTGTTGTGTTTTTAAGCTCACCATTTAAAAGTGGCAACTCCATGACCAGTCGCTTATGCAAGGCTGCCATGCTGAGTCGCTTCTATCTTGTTGCAAAAGAAGCAAATAGAGAAGATTTGTCTACGGTTCCAACATATCATGCAGCAAAGGTAAAGTTACCTTCTGGTTACGGACACATCTCACAGTCAAATTTACACTAGCTATGTTTGTTCAGAAAAATGTCATTCTATTAGATTGTTTCAGGTTACCACTCTAGATTCTATCCCTCTCTCTGTAACAGTCTGTTTGCAACCTTGGTGTCACTTTTGATCCCAAGATGAGCTTCCGACCTCCTATTCGTGCCATGCCTAAGACCGCCTATTTCCACGTCACCCTGCCTTGGTGCAATTTCAAGGCCCGTGACCGACAGTTCCCAGTTTTTGTGTGTTCAGTTCCGGAGATGGAGCAGTTTCTCTGCTGCTTTTCAGGTTGGCTAACGAGATCTCCATTGCAAAAAAATTGTTTTTTCACCCGCTACCATCTTGTACTTATTGGCACACTTGGTGCATCAAAGGTTTTTGTTTGATTTCCATGTCTCTAGTTTCAAGATGCAGTTTGTATCTATTGCAGTGCAAGTCATTTGTGATGATCAAAAGTGTTTTTTGCAGGTCCCATTTTTTGGGACTGTCTATTCATTTGGATGTCATTGTAGATTGGTTTGCTGTGCATCTTACAAAGATACGAAACAGGAGCAGAAGTAGGCCATTCGGCCCCTCAAGCCTGCTCAGCCATTCATTAAGATCACAGCTGATCTGCTTGTGCTTCGAATTCCACATTCCCATCTACCCCCAATAATCTTTGATTCCCTTGCCTAACAAGAATCTATCTACCTCCGCCTTAAAAATATTCAGTGACCCCGTCTCCACTGCCTTCTGAGGCAGAGAGTTTCAAAGCCACACAACTCTCTGAGAGAAAAAATTTCTCCTCATCTGTGTTCTAAAAGGGCAACCCCTAATTTTAAAACCATGCCCCCTAGTTCTGGACTCGCCCCCATCCTTTCCACGTCCACCTTGTCAATACTGTTCAGGATCTTATATACTTCAATCAAGTCACCCCTCACCTTTCTAAACTCCAGTGGAAACGAGCCCAGTCTATCTAACCTTACCTCATAAGACAACCCGCTCATTCCATGTATCAATCTAGTAAACCTCCTCTGAACAGCCTCCAACGTATTTACATCCTTCCTTAAAAAAGGAGACCAAAACTGCACATAATACTTGAGATGTGGTCTTACCAGTGCCCTGTGTAACTGAAGCGTAACATCCTTACTATGTTCAAGGATAGGATTTCATTAGCCGCCTTAATTACTTTTTGCACCTGCATACTAACTTTTTGTGACTCATGCAGTAGAACATCTAGATCCCTCTACACCCCTGAGTTCTGCAGCCGTTCTCCGTTTAAGTAATATTCTGCTTCTTTATTCCTCCTGCCAAGGTGAACAACTTCACATTTTCCGATATTATACTCCATCTGCCGGATTTTTGCCCACTCAATCAGCCTAACTATATCTGTCTGCAACCTCCTTATGTCCTCTTCACAGCATACTTTCCTATCTATCTTTGTGTCATCTGCAAATTTAGCTACCATGCCTTCACTCGTCTCATCTAAGTCATTGATATAAATTGTAAGAAGTTGAGGCCCCAGCACAGACCCTTACGGGACTCCACTCGTCACATCCTGCCAATAAGAAAATGACCCATTTTTGCATTCCCTCTGTGATCTGCGATCGGCTGCGCGCTGCCATTTTGGGTGGGCGAGCCAATTAAGGCCCACCCAGCATGACACGCACCTGGAAGCGCTGTGCGCTCCCTGTGCAGGTGGGGGGAGTAGGCTGAGTCGGGGCCTGTGCTCTTTCGCGCATGCGCGCAGAAATCTTCCTGAGGCGCAGAGCTACCTCAGGATGATTAGTTTGATTGTCAAAAATTTTAATAAAGAAAATTGTAAAACGTCCCCTTGTGCAACAGTGTCACATGAGCTGGGACATGCCAATGAACTTTAATAAAAAGTTTTATTCAATTTATAAACACTTCTAAGTCATTGATATAAATTGTAAGAAGTTGAGGCCCCAGCACAGACCCTTACAGGACTCTACTCATCACATCCTGCCAATAAGAAAAAGACCCATTTTTGCATACTCTCATATAAAGCTATCAAGATAGTTTTTTTTTAGAGCAGCACATTCAGGAACCAACCACAGAGCAGGCTATATTGGACTTGCTATTGTGTAATGTGACAGGATTAATGACCTCAGAATGAAGGCACCCCCCTTGTTAGCAGCGACCATAAAGGATAAATGCAAAGGCCGCCTGGGCTCTTCGCCTGCCTGCCAACCTTAAGGTTGTTAAGTATTTTAACTGATATTTGAATGGCCTTAATAGGCCTTTGACAGATCAATGGGAGCGCAGCGGACTCTGGTGCGTGCCCGCCGGACTGAAAATTGGAATGACGCGCTGTGACACCGGGACGCATGCCCGATGTCACCGCGCGTCATTTTACGCGTCAGCGAGCGGGCCCGTCCTCGCACGCCGACCCGAAGATTCTGGCCTCTGTTTTTTCCAGCCAGCCAATCTTCTATCCATGCTGATATGTTACCCCCTGCACCGTGAGCTTTTCAACAATAACCTTTGATGTGGCACCTTATCAAATGCTGTGCAGAAATCCAAGTACAGCACGTCTGAAGGCTCCCCTTTAACCACAATGCATGTTACTCCTTCATGGAACTCCAATAAATTGGGTAAGTATAATTTTGCTTCACAAAACCATGCTGACTCTTCCCGATTACCCTGAGTTTCTCTAACTGCCCAGCTATAACCTCAATGATCGATTCTAACACCTTCCCAATGACAGCCGTCAAGTTAACTGGCCTGCAGTTTCCTGTTTACTGCCCCCTTTCCTTCTTGAATAGAAAGGCTATAGTTGCTACTTTCCAGTCTGATGGAACCTGTCCAGAACCTAGCGAATTTTGGAAAATTAACACCAACACATCTGCTACCTCATTAGTCACCTCTTTTAAGACCTTAGGATGAAGTCCATCAGGACCCGGAGACTTGTCAGCCCATGGCTCCATCAGTTTGCTCGATACCACATCACTAGTGATTATAATTTCACCCTTCCATCTCCTGATTTACAGCTATTCCTGGAATGTTTTTTGTATCCTCTATAGTGAAGACTGAAGCAAAATATTTGTTCATTTCACTCGCCATTTCCTTATCGGCTACGATTAACTCCCCATTGCCATTCTCTAAAGGGCCAACACTCGCTTTACACTTTTCCTTTTTGAATGCCTGTAGAAACCCCTGCTATCCGTTTTTACATTTCTAATTAGCTTCCTCTCATACTCTTCCTTGCTCCTGATTAGCCTTTTAGTAATTCTCTGCTGTCCTTTATAGTCTTACCAATCATGTGACCTGCCACTCATCTTTGGGCATTTATATGCTTTTTCCTTAAGTTTCCTTATATGCTTTCCTTAACTACTTTAGTTAACCACGGATGGTGGGTCCACTCTTTAGAATTTTACTTGATAGTAGGAATATTTTGAAATATCCCCTTAAATGTCTGCCACTGCTTCTCTATGGATCTATCCTCCAGCTAGGCATCCCAGTTCATTTCAGCTAGCTTTCATGCCCACATAGTTGCCCTTATTTAAGTTTAGAATACTAGCCTTAGGCCTTTTCTTCTCCCTTTCAAACTGGATGTAAAATTCAATCATAATGTGGTCGCTGCTAACTAAGAGGGTGCCTTCATTCTGAGGCCATTAATCCTATCACATTGCACAATAGCAAGACCAATATAGCCTACTCTGTGGTTGGTTCCAGAATGTGCTGCTCTAAAAAAAACTATCTTGAAAGTATTATATGAACTCCTCATCCAGGCTACTACTGTAAATCTGATTTTTCCAGTTTATATGTAGATTAGAATCACCCTTGATTATTGCTGTCCCTTTATCACAAGCACCCAGTATTTCTTCTTGTATACTTTGTCCTAAATTGTGGTTACTGTTAGGGGGCCTGTAGACCACTCCCACTAGTGACTACTTCTATTCCTCATCTCCACCCAAACCGATTTTATATCCTGGTCTCCTGAACCAAGATCATCTCCGACTATTGCACCATTGCTATGCTTGATCAACAGTGCTGCTACTCCACCTTTACCTATTCTTGAATGTCATATTCCCTTCAATATTCAGGACCCAATCCTTGTCATTTTGCAGCTATGTATCCGTAATGGCTATCAGATCATATCTAATTACTTCAACGTGTGCCATCAATTTATTTACTTTGTTATGAATGCTACGTGCACTCAGATACAGAGCCTTTAGTTTTGTCTTTTTTTTGTAACATCTAGTCTTGACTATTGCTGTATTCTTACATTTTATCTCTGTCCCTTCTCATTTCCCATTTTACTATTATGGTCTCCTGCCTGAAATCTTGAAATCTACCCCTTGATTTGTCACATCTACCCAAGCTTGATCCCTCATCCACTTGTTTAGTTTCAAGCCCTCTCTACTTCCCTAGTTATGCAATTCACATGAACACTCACCCCAGCATGGTTCAGGTGTAGACCATCCCAGCAGTCAAGCCCCCACTTTCCCCAGTACCGGTGCCAGTGCCCCACAAGCCAAAACCCACTTCTCCCACACCAGCCTTTGAGCCATGTATTCATTTCTCTAATCTTATTTGCCCTATGCCAGTTTGCACGTGGCTCAGGGAATAATCCAGAGATTAGTACTTTTGAGGTTCTGCTTCTTAATTTGGTGCCTAGTTCCTCATACTGACTATGCAGAACCTCCTTCCTTGTCTTGCCTATGTCATTGGTACCTACATGGACTGTGATGACTAGATCCTCCCCCTCCCACTGCAAGTTCCCCTCCAGCTCTGAGCAGATGCCCCGAACCCTAGCACCAGGCAAGCTTCGCAGCCTTCTGTAATTTTGTTCTTTGCCGCAGAGATGAGTGTCAATACCCCTCACTATACTGCCCCCTACTACCACTACATTCCTGTTTGCTTCTCTACTTGAATGGCTTCCTATACCATGGTGCCATGCCTAGCCTGCTCACCTACCTTGCAGACCTCACTTTCGTCCAAACAGGTTGTGAGCACCTCAAATCTGTTTGACAGTTGCAAAGTCTGAGGCTCCTCCGCTACTGTCTGCTCGGTCCCGTTACCTGCCTCACTCATGGTCACATCCTCCTGTCCCTCACTGCTGACCAAAACAGACAGCCCTATTCTAAGAGGCATGACCACCTTCATGAACAGTGTGCCTAGCTATTTCTCCCCCTCCCTTATGTTGCACAGTGTCTGTATTTCGGCTTCCAAGCCAGTAATCCTGATCTAGAATTCCTCTAGCTGCTTACACTTTCTGTAGATGTTTGTTCTGGATTGCCTCGGCATCCAAAAATACCCACATTCCACAGCTGCAACATAACACCTGTCCTGCATTGTTACTTATGTTATTTAGTTAATTTGATTACTCACTAATTAACTTAGAATAATTCCTATGTATCCCATACCTCTTTCCCCCATGCACCGAATTCCCACATGAACCTAATTCGCTACTCACTCAGCCTCCATCTCACTCAGCGTAGTCACTTGTCTCCTCGCGCGCCTTTACTGATTGTTATTATGTTGGATATTCAACATACTTTAAAGAAACAGATTAGAGATTTTAATTAACTGTTTTTAAATGTTTATTTGGTTGAAAAAGCACTGCTGCTGCTGCAAGGCATTTGCGAATTTTTCATTAAAAATGTTGGGAACACACAGCAGGACAATCAGTGTGTAAAAGGAAAAGCGAAGTTAATATTTTGCATATGACCTTTCATCTGATGTTTAATTATGATGATGGGTTTTTCCCCTATCAGGTGCTGATTGACTTGCTGTGCCTTTTTAGCACTTTCTGTTTTTACTTCAGATTTCCAGCATTCATATTCTTTTTATCTCCTTCAATTTTTCATTCCTTCCAGATGATGGCAAAATCATATCAAGAAGCCAAAGCTTTCCTGAAATCATCTCTGGTACATCATGGTTTTGGTACCTGGCTGGTCAAGAATCCAAATGCAGAAGTGTTCCACATGCAATGAGGAGAAATGCTGAGGGAAAATCTTGATTGTAAACTTATTAATGCACTGTTCCTCTCTTCACATCAGAAGGCTGCTGTATACTGTCACGGATTGTTTGCTGGAATATTGGGCAAAGAGCAAATTAAAATTTAGAATATCACTTTTGTTTTAATTCACTCCAGAGTATCTGTTCCAACAAAGAAATATTTGTACCTAAATAAATCCCTTTAGATCCAAAGGCATTCTTAAGAAACAGGCCCCTTTTAGGAGTTAATGCTCACTGGCTAGCTCTGCAACAATGTGATGATGAATAGCACGTTATTGATGTTTGCTGTAAAGGTACTATGGCAGAAAAATAACAGTATGCTAGATAATGTTGGCCAATATTCTAACTATTAGTTAATTGTGAAATAGACTGTTCTTACACAAAATCATATTTAGTTCATTGGTGCAGTACTGGAGTAGTAGGGTACTATACAGTATACTTTCATTAACCGGCAACTGAAACTTCTGAATATTTGCTTGCCTTGCTTCCATTAAAGCAATTGCATTGTTTGCACTGAAGACGCAGTTCTGCACTTATGAATGTGGCTGAAAACGTATATGTGCTTTGAAATAGAATATTTGATTGTTATGTCATTGAGTTTGACGTGAAGCTTATTTTTCCATGATGTAGCAAGTAGAGGTGACGTGCACAACTATTTTGACCTCAGAAACACGAATATGGTATCCTTCAAAGGTAAACACATGATTAAATTTATTTAACCGGTGACTGAGTACATCAGAAACTGAATAGGCAATTGGCCATGCTCCTCCTATGCCTAGCTTCCACCAGGTACCTCTCATAGTGGTACATTCAAGATGCGATACTCATTGTAGAGAACAGCAAATACTAATACAAGTCCTACCGATAGATTCAATTTAGAATGGCCTTTCACTTTCATTTTATTTTTTCCTTTTGCCAATGTATCTTATCTGCATCCCCAGCCCCTATGGGAGATAATGCTTCCAGAAATGATTATATGAGAATGTTAATTCATGATTTATTAGGCTGTTGAAACTACTGAACCAACATATGTTATTGAGATATCTTCAGGAATAAAGAAGGACAATTGAGCTGGTTGATGTGGACTTCCTTACACCGATCTGATGGGTCAGATTTGACCCACTACTGTATGTTGTGAACAATTAAAGTGTAATGTTTAGAATATAATGAGATGTATCCAAAGAATATTCAGGCCTCACTTTTGTTTTTTGGTTAGTTTCCAAGGTTAGTAATGATGTACTGAAAGCAAGGCTCACAGAAATCATATTTGTGACCTTAATTCAGTAATTGCATGTACTTATGTTATGGGTAGGCTGGAAAGTGCAGTTTTTGTTCCCTCACTTGACCACAGCCATCTTACCTATTGTTTCATCCCTCTAAAATCCCTCTACAAGCCACATTTCTCTACAGCTGAGAGGACAGGCAGCTTTGCATCTAAACCATTCCCATTATTGCTCTGGGCTGCCAGAAAGTACAAGTCAGCCTTGTAATACTGCTCCTGATTTTCCCCTTTAAAAGAAACACCTGCAAGTTGAGTATTATTAAAATGTTTCTTGCACAAAAGATAGGTACAAAATCTGAATTTTCCATTGAGCCCCTGATCTCAACTATGGTCCATGCTGAAGCAAAGTGTGAAAACTGAGGGGAATGATCACACTGTTGGACTTTGCTAGATCTGGGAGGGTGGGAAATCAGTTAGCACCACACTGATGCAGCTGACAGGCAAGCGAGAGAGAGGCAGGCCACTCATTTGCATCCAAGAAATGTATTCCAGGTTTTAAGCAACCTTCCATCTGTTTCAGGTAGGTGGACTGTTTGCCAATTTACAAGCCTACATACAAATTGCAACAGGCAGGCCTTGGGCAGCAGTAGGCGGGCTAAGGAGTTACCCTGATTTTCAATTGTCAGTTACCTATTTTCCAGGTGAGAAACAGAAACAATTGAAATTCTGCTCCAGCCCCTTACTCTGATGTTTCACATCAGTTGAGGATCAGAAAAATCAAAAGGAACTTCTCTTCTTGGCAGCCCAGAGCAATATTGGCATCGGCTTCAGACTAAAACCATCTGTTATGGACCCTCAAATGCCCACATGAGGGCCAGGATTTTTGGCGGCGAGCCAGCCAAAAGCCTGTTGACTTCAGTGGGGCTGGAAGATCCCACCAGTGGGCAGGGCTGGAAAATCCTAGGGATTTGTAAGGAGGGAGGGCTAACAATAGATGCATTCTTTTGTTTGGTGGAGAACTGAGTCCTTGGCAAAGGAAACAAGATATTTGAATTGTGAAGGAAAGTAACTCAAAATCCAGCACTCGCACAACACCCATTCTAGCATCATAGAGTTCTGAAAATAAGCACAGCAGCATTGCAAAAGTGCACAAGAAAAATACTGTATTGTGACTTGAAGTGTATTTATACTTTAATGCTCCATGGCTAAAGTATTTTGATGCCAAATTTTATTAATACTGCTGCTGACAGAGTAGCTTATTCAGTGCTCATGCTTGAATGTTTAAAGTTGAAATATCTTGCCAGAGTTGGACCTGATTATGATGTGCTATGTGACTGTGTCTGTCTTCAAATTTTACACGATAGCTGGAAGCCAATTTTACTTTTCTTCACACAGATTCCCATTTCCTCCAAGAAATCTGACTCTGGACGAGTTGCTTTTTTGGCAGCTCACACACTTTAAAGCTAAGACTAAAAGTACAATATTAAAATAGATACTACATGCACTTGCCCTGTTTTCCTTTATTGCCTATTTTCTGTTTCCTATTATTACTTCGATTTTTATTTCAAATTAAATCTATTCCCACTTTGCTTCCCCCACCCACCCCAAATCCCTTTCTTTAGGTGTTTTCTTCTTCCTGGGAATCTGTCCAGTTCATAAATGGGAGCAGCTTCCAGAAAGTAGTATCATTGACTGAACATAAAGGGTTTTTTAAAATCAGTTGAAAGTCAAATGTGTAACCATGTGGTCACATCGATAACAGCCAGGTCAATCCTTGACATATAATAAAGCAGAGTTGCAACTGGGTTACTAAACTCAGCAGTGAGCTGCAGAGTCCTATTGTGTTTAGATGAATGAATGGTCACACCAAGTCAGGGTTAAAATAATAAATATTAAAGAGAAATAGAATGAAGAAACAACATTAGGATGGGGTGATGTGAGCAGAAATTAAAAATGTAAATCTTTAATATTTATGTAGAATTTCTGTTCAGCAAAGATATTTCTCACATTTGAGCAGCTTTATTATTGTAAGACTGTTTTAGTCACAGTGAATTTACTCTAAAGTGCTTAAAGTCTAACATAAGCAGCCTGTGTAAGCAAAAGTTAGATTCAAAAATACAATTTTTGTGAGCCTTTAAGATGTGCAAATGGTACTTGTTTAAGTTTATCAGATTTGTAATGACTGTCCAAAATAATTATGCCCTCTTATTGTCCTACCTCAGAGGGAGGGGGGATGGTATAGTAATTGGAGGAGTTTGTTTCTTCTAGTAATTTGTTAATGTTTGCTTTGTTAAGGCTAAATAAAATAGTTTCAAACATAAACAGTTTGCAACATTCCATTCTTTACAACATGATTTTTTTTCTTGACATGTTACGAATTAGTCCATATTGTAAATCAACCCATGTGCATCACTTCAATCTGTAAGCTTCGGACTCTTGTGGTCAGTGTGTTATACTGATACAAGGTATTCTTAAAACTGACCACCAGGAGGTGCAGAGAGACAAGATAGCCTTATGTGCAATAAATTTGTGAATAAATGTTATTTCCTGCAGGATGCATAGAATGATTGTGAGGATTGAGTGGTATATAAAGTCCATATTGCCCCGTATTCGGATGTGTTGAACATTTTATTTCAAAATGGTTAACTGTACAAGGGAGGCATCAAGCTGAGAAAGCAGTATCTGATACCCCTAGCTTCTGATAAGCCTTACTTCATGAGAGAACTAGAATCCATGTTTAATCAACAGACCTTTTCCTTAAAAGTGACCCCACGGATCTTGCTTCGTTTCAGCATTTGTCATTTTTTTAAGCTTTTCATTGGTGGTCTGCATTGTAGCCACTGTAGCACAAGGGTCTGGCATAGAAAGGGTCAATGTGGGATTGGGTACAATACCTCCCACACTGTGATGTAAAGGAACACATGAGAGTTCAAAAACCTAACGGGTCCACCTGTATATGTATCCACTTGACACAGCTCAATAATGACACAGCAAGAGAAGTACACCCAATGCCCTCCGTGGAGGACAATCTGATCAAACACACTAAAAGTACAGTGTTTTCAAAGCTCAACGCTACCAGGGGCTTTTGGCAACTTCCACTAGACATAAAGTCCAGATTGCTGACTACATTGATCATAGACTTTGGCAGATTTGGCCCAACTTTTACTGTTCGGAATTACCTCCAGACCGGAAATCTTTCAATGCACGATGTTGGCCATTTTGCAAGCCCTAGAAGGTGTCATCTGCCATATGGACAACATTTTGGTCCTTGGCACGACAATGGAAGAATATAACAAAAGGCTCATGGTGGTCCTAGAATGCTTGCAGGAAGCAGAGCTGACAATGAGAAATTCGAATTCTCCAAGACCTCTATTCAGTTCTTAGGACACATCGTCAGCAACAAAGGCATTACGGTGGACCCACAGAAAACAAAAACTATCAGTGTGTTCACAACCCCATCCTCCATTCCGGACCTCCAGAGATTCCTGGGTATGGTGAACCAGTTGGCGAAATTTTTACCGAATCTGGGACAGGTCACAGAAACCTGTGGCACCTGCTCAAGAAAAACCATGCATGGTGCTGGGACACGCAGCAAGAGTAAGCATTTGGTTGCATCAAAGCCATGCTACTCTCAACCGACATCCTGGCCCACTATGACCCATCCCTGCCCATCACCATAAGAGCGGATGCTTTTTCCACAGGCCTCAGAGCAGTGTTGTTTCGGGAACAACTGAATGGATGTCGGCCAGTGTATTACTCATTCAGGCGACTGTCAGACACAAGAGACAAGATATGCCATCACCGAAAAAGAAGCTCTCACGGTCATGTGGGCATGTGAGAGGTTTGTGGAATACATTATTGGCCTAAAGGTCACTATTGAACTGGACCATAAGCCACTGCTAGGTAAGGAGGAGCTGGCAAAGATGCCCCCCAGAATCCAGAGATTCCTTCTATGCCTCATGAGGTTTGCATTCGAGATGTCATACATTGAGAAAAAAATATAACGGTGGACACGCTCTCCAGGGTCACAGTGGACCTTCCAACAAAACATGGTGCTAACCTGATTGAGGAACTCCAATTATACACTCAATTGGTGAGGAGACACCTGTCGGCTACCACAGGAAAACTCCAAATCCGCCAGGGCCAAATGTGAGATGAGTGTGCCCGCATCTGCTGTTACTGTCAATAACAGTAGCTACAGCAGAGACCGAGCGGTAGTACCATGAAGACTTGGTTTGAACAACAGAAGCACTTTACTGTCAGCGATGATCTGCTGGAATACAATGAACAGCTGGTCATTTCAGCCTCCCTTTGGCTGAAGACACTACAAAACATACACTAGGGACACTTAGGCATTACCAAATGCAGGGGCCTTGTACGGGCCCAATCTGCATTGTGACAGCCAAGCATTTCAAGAGGAATTGAGAACACGATAGCGAAATGCCAGGTGTGTGTACCACACAAGCAGGACCAAAGGGAGCCCCTAATCCCCACACAATTCCCAACCAGGCTGTGGGAGAGGTTGGGCATCGATTTATACAGCTTCAATGGCAGATCCTTACTCATGGTGGTGGACTACTTCTCCCAATGGATTGAGGTGCAGTAATTGTACTCAAGCCACAGAGGCGTTGGTGAGAGCTTTGAAGGAGATGTTCATGAGCCATGGCATCTAGGACCAGATAGTGTTGGATAACAGTCCACAATTTGCAAACAAATACTTCACCCAATTTGACATCACTTAGGACTTCCAGCATCATACCAGCTCCCCAAGAGTAAAATGGGGAGCCAGAAAGAAGGGTCTGCATCATAAAAGCCCTCCTCAGGAGCAACGATGACTTCCCAATGGCACTGTTAACCTACAGGTCTGTCCCACTACAATGCAGCTTAGCCCCATCTGAACTTCTGATAGGCAGAAAACTCTGCACACGTCCCAATCCTGCCAAAGCAACTAATACCAGGGTCGGCAGCCAAAGATTACTGACAGAGAGCAGTCCGACAGGCAGAAAAAGGTTTCTGCCTACAAAGGTATTGCACCAGACACGTGCCACATTTACACAAGGATGACAGACTCTGGATTAAGGACCTTGACAGAGGGTATTATTGTCTGATGGACAGCCAAGGTCATGTCAATACTCCAGAAGGTATGGTTGGGGGAAACAGGAGAGCCTCCTCCTCATCCCTCGAGGTGATCCTCCCACTATACATTGGAGAAAAATTTGAAGATGACAACCAAACACCAGAATGACCACAAAAATAGAAAATGCTGGTAAAACTCATTACCAACATTTTCTGTTTTTGGTTCAGATTTCCAGCATCCCAAGTATTTTGCTTTTATTTTACCAGAATGACCACATCCAAAACAAGCTCCTATTCGTTAAGTTTACCCAGTACAATAGAGTCTACCGCTCCTCCAACTGTTAAAGACAAGATCTGGAAGAATTGTAAAGCCTGAAGCCCACCTGAACCTGTAAAATCAGAGACTCGGGTGGGGGGTGTAATAGAAGTAATATAAATATGTTGGGTCAACAGCAATGCCTTGTAAATACATTGGATAAAATCTTTGGTGGGGGTGGTGTAGTATAAGGGTCTTTTTAATTCATTCACAGGATGTGGGCTTTGCTGGCTGGGCCAGCATTTATTGCCCATTCCTAGTTGCCCTTGAGAAGGTGGTGGTGAGCTGCCTTCTTGAAACGCTGCAGTCCATGTGGTACACCCACAGTACTGCAAGGGAGGGAGTTCCAGAATTTTGACCCAGCGCAGTGAAGGAACGGCGATACATTTCCAAGTCAGGATGGTGAGTGACTTGGAGGGGAACTTCCAGGTAGTGGTGTTCCCATTTATCTGCTGCCCTTGCCCTTCTAGGTGGTAGTCGTCGTGGGCTTGGAAGGTGCTGTCTAAGGAGCCTTGGTGAATTCCTGGTCTGGCATAGAAAGGTTAACAGGGTATAGTACCGCCCACACTGTGATGTAAAGGAACACATGATCCGAGCCTGGAGGGCAGTATTGTACTGGACAGAGACGTATGTAGAGGCAAGCATGGAGACAGCTCCCAGCTTAGACCTTATACTGTATATAGTTACAAGTAGTTAATAAACACTTTTAAACTATACAACACTCAGAACATCTTCATGAGACCTACCAAACTACACACTACATCTTACAACAGTCATTGATATTGAAAAAAGTAATTCTGGTTATTCTGTGTTCTTTGTCCCATAACCCTCTGCAGTTTTATATCCCATTGATGCATTAGCATTGTCTTGGAGGTTTCCCAGTCATCCATCACTAACTTACATAGTTCAAGATATTAAAAGTGAAGGAAGGTCTAGGGGGAGATTTTTAGCTCAAAACACTCCATTCCCATTTTTTTTATGAAAAAGATATTTGTCCTAAATTCTGTTCTAGGTGAATGTGGTGATGTCCCTTTGAGTCAGATGGATAAAGGTCTGTTTGAGGTACACATATACTTCATATTCCAGAGTGCAGCTGTGGTCTGTATCCATAGGGAGGGATCTAACTCAGAGTGAACACACAGCAAGAAATCTTAATTGATGTCAGCAGCTCTTAAGGTTGTTTGAGTGCCATAACACACACACCAGATGCTTTGGAGGATAGTGGAACAATCGGAAAGGAGCAGGCAGGGTTTCAGTCTTGAGGAACAAATGGGTCAGGAATAATATTAAATTGCATCATGCAATTTATAATGCAGCTGAAAGCAGTTGCAAGTACAAAACCAAATCCCAGATAAAATACAAGACCTGAGTTTGGGTAACTGAAAGACTCAATAGACTAAGCTTTCAAAAGACGAGTGAAGTAAGGTTGTGAACTGTCATGTTCTATTCAATCTGGTGGATGGCATCAAAAGGAATTGTCTGAGAATGTCTGTTGCAGGTATTCTGAAAATATTGCAGGACTCTTTCACAGATCACTGTTGTTGGCAGAATCAACCTGGAATCCGATGTGACCAACTTGCTGTTTTGAACAATGGTATGTATTAGCAGGTGTCCCTATTATAGACTTGCATGATTCAAAATAGGACCTCAGAGAGGGATATTTGTATCAGTTATTTATTCATATCAGTACTTGGAGGTGTTAGGATTTTTTAAAGATGAACATAAATTTTTAATGCCTTTTTTGACTTGATTTCAATAAGCTTTTATCCCATTAAGACAATGGAAAGACTGCAAGCCAGCCAAATATACAACTTGCATGGCCTGAAAAGAACTCTCATATTCCCTGGCACGGGTGGTTTGAAAGACCCCCATCTCCTGATAACCTTTACACTATTACTCTTAAAAGATTTCTGAGATGAGACTTCAAAAAATGTAATTACCTGTTAGACAACACAATGACTACAGCAGACATGGTAATTGAATGCCTCTGGAATATACAGCCAGCAAGGCTTTTTTAAGAACTGTTTTTACCAAGTCAGAGCAGAGATCAGAAGGATATACTGAAAGGCTGCAAGAGCTGTGTCTCTCTTGTAAGTATTAAGTACAGATATTGCAGCATAACCATCTTTTTATAAGTTTCAATAAGAGCCCCCCTCATTCTTCTACACTCCAGTGAATACAGGCCTTGTCAACCCAATATCTCCTCATATGACAATTCTGCCATCCCAGGAATCAGTCTGGTGAACCTTTGCTGTACTTCCTCTAGGTAAGGAGACTAAAACTGCATATAATACTCCAGGTGTAGCCTTACCAAGGCCCTGTACAGCTGAAGTAAGACATTGCAGAGTAACCATCCTGGGAAAAGGAATCTACAGCAAACCAAAATCTTTTGGGGATAAAACGTGGAAATCTGCTCCTTACTGCTACAGCCAGGAAGACAACTGAACAAAACGGCTGCAAAATGGAATCACCACATCGAGACCAGCCAAAGGACAGTTAACCATATATTTTTTGATTATTTTCTTCAGGAACAGTTAAAAAAAAAATCATTAATTCTAACCTCGTATTCTGTCATTGGTGTCTGTGTGTGTGCAACGTGAATGAGGGTTACAATTTGTCTAGTTCTTTTTTTAAAGTTCGGGATGTAGGGTCAATAAATTTATCTCGTTCTTTGATTTAAACTCAGAAAACCTAACTGATTAATTCTTTATAATCTGAAGCATACATTGTATTGCAGTATTGGCAAAGCACATCCTCGCTAAATTCACAACTAAGCACTGTTATAGCCAGACCTGGAATAGTAAATAAGGGGAGTCAATTTTTATCCCTCCTCACATGGCTGTAACAGGTCATAATGGGTGCCAACTTCAGCCTGGATGCATTCACCAGTATTGCACTGAAAAGTGGGGAAGGAGTCTTTGGTCTTTTAAGACACATTCAAATACAGGTTAAGATTGTTGCATGTAAATTGGATCGTAAAAGTTCTCTTTCATGGTTCAGAACTGGGAATGCAACAAAACATCTTCCTTCAGCCCAAGTGCCAGATTCAAGGCTGTGTCAGCTCAAGCAACTCAAGTTCTGGGGTTTGGAGCTTAAGCAGCATCTGATGTCACTGCAGTGCACCCTCAAAGCTGAAAGCTACATGGATAGCACATTTCTGGTTGTGGCCACGCCATATCTTAAAGGTGTGCTGGCAGTGAGGGAATGAGTGATCTTGAAGCAGTCAAGGAGGATCAGGTCAGTAACGCAGGAGTTCTCTGAGTGGATCTTGACCTCCAATGAGCATTCCATTTCAAATCTTGTCAGGGTGCTGACTCATGACTCATCTGGGTGGGAGTGGGGGGATGGTGTTGGTGGGTGGAGGATGCAGCCAGAGCCAAGTCCATGACACTATGGGTAGCTTAACTGCGCAGTGAGGAAGGAGGAAGTTTGGGAAAGCAATAGTGATAGGGAATTCTACATTTAGTGGAACGGATAGGCCTTTCTGTTGTTACAAGTGAATCCAGGATATAATGATGCCTCTATGATGCCAGGACCAAGGCTCTTACTAAGCAGCTACACAGCACTCTGAGGGGAGTGAACAGCCAGAGGTCATGATCCATATCAGTACCGATGATATAGGTAGGAAGAGGGTTGATGTTTTGCAAGTAGATTCAAGGGAGCTAGGAAGGAGATTAGCAAGCAGGACCTCAAAGGTAGTAATCACTGGAATACTCCCAGTGCCACATGCCAGTGTAGAAATAGGAGAGAGCAGCTAAATGCATGGCTGGTGAGATAATGCAGGAAGAAGGGCTGTACATCCTGGGAGACCTGGCACCTTTACAGATAAAAGCAAAAAACTGCGGATGCTGGAAATCAAAAAAAAAAATACCTGGAAAAACTCAGCAGGTCTGGCAGCAAGATAGGTTGCACCTCAACAGAGCTGGGACCAATGTCCTTCTGGGACGGTTTGCTAGTGCTGTTGGGGAAGGTTTAAACTAACATAGCAAATGAAATGGGAACCAGGATGTGGCATTAGAAAGGAGAAACAAGGCGCACAAAGTATTTGGAGAGACAAATAGCAGCAGAGTAAGAAATAGTAAGGTATTGGGTGAGGTTAGACGAAAAGAGAATGCAGAAAGATCTAAATTAGGTTTACAGTGCATGTATGTAAACGCACATAAGGTAAATAAGGTTGGTGTGCAGCAAGCACAGATCACTGCATGGGAACATGATTTGGTAACAGGGACCTGCTTCAAAAAAAGGCAGGACTGGGTACCAAATATTCTTGTATGCAAGGTATTCAGGAAGAATAGGAAAGAAAGAAAGGGTGGCAAGAGAATATTACAGTGCTGGAGAGAGGATGTCTTGGAGGGTCAAGTACAGAATCTATTTGGAGAGATAAACATTGGAGATACCATTGCTGGGTGTATTCTATAGGGCCACCAATTACTGGTAAAGATATAGAGGAGCGAATTTTCAGGGAAATTATAGAGAGGTGCAAAAATAGAGTAGTAATAATGTAGAATTTCAAGTATCCTAATATAAACTGGAATAGTAAAGGACAGAGAGGTGAAGGACTTTTGAAGTATGTTTAAAGGAATTTTCTTGATCAGTAAGTTTCCAATGCAACAAGGAATTGGATGTGGCTCTGGGGGATTTTTTGTATTACTCATTCATGGACATCACTGGCTAGGCCCAGCCCTATTGCCCTTGTTCAAGGAGTATTTATGACTCAGTCACATTGCTGTGGGTTATGAGTTATATATATATATATATATATATATAGGCCAGACCAGTTAAGGGCAGCAGATTTCCTTCCCTAAAGGGCATTAGTGAGCCAGATGGGTTTTTACAACAGTCATCATCAGACTTTTAATTCCAGATTTTTATTGAATTCAAATTTCACTACCTGCCATGGGTGGGATTTGAACCCAGATCCCCAGATCATTACCCTGGGCCTCTGGATTACTAGTCTAGTAACAACACCACTATGCCACTGCTTCCCCCTAAACATGGTGGGTTAAGTAGATCAGCTTCAATAGAGGGATTTTAGGAAACAATGATCATAAATCAAGGTTTAGGTTAGTTAAGGAAAGGACAAGAAGCAATTTATATTAAAAACACTTAGAGGAGGTTCAAATTCAGTGGGGTGAGAACAGATCTGGCCCTGGTAAATTGAAATCAAAGATTGGTCAGCAAAACTGTAACAGAACAATAGGTTGGGTATAGTCAAACTAAATTGGCATGAGATGGAGGTTAGGGAAGGGGAACCAAAGTCAGAGCTCCCTGGATGATGAAAGGGGGCAGAATTTAACAAGTGACGCACCATTCCTGATGGTGGAACTGGAAGAGGGCACCATTTCTGCTTTTGTGTCGGGAGCGGGCGCCCATACGATTGAAATGAAAATTTAAAGGGCTGGTGGCAGGCACGTACAAATGCTCTGGGGACCCAGGTTCAAACCCTACCATGACACATGGTGAAATTTGAATTCAATAAAAACCTGGAATTAAAAGCCTGGCAATGACCACAAAACCATTGACGATTGTCGTTAAAAACCCATCTGGTTCACTAATGGCCTTTAGGGAAGGAAATCTGCCATTCTTAACTGGTCTGGCCTACATATGACTCCAAACCCACAGCAATGTGGTTGACTCTTAAATCCATTGAAGGATCCTGCTGATAGGTGACAGTTTAGCAGGTCCAAGGGGCTATAAAAGAGCCACCTGGACAAGCACAAAGGCTGTGTATCAAGACCGCAGATTCCACGTTCACTTTCCTTTTTTCTGCAGTTTGGTCAATTTGCAACCTTTCAAAACCCTCATTCCTGCTCAAACTTATCCCGCCATCACTCCCCCCCTCATTAAAATCAATTGCCCTGCGCCCCCCACTCATCACATCCAAGAGCTTACAAACTTAAGAGTGCGAAAGCAGGTAAGGCTAGAGTTAGTAAAAAGAACTAAAAGCTCTCTACCTGAATGCCCAAATCATTCATTACAAAGCAAGTGAATTGTCAGCTCAAGTAGAAATAATTATGTATGACCTGATAACCATTACAGAGACATGGCTGCAAGGTGACCAATACTGGGACCTATATATTCAAGGATACTTGACATTTTGGAAGGACTGAAAGCTAGGAAAGAGTGGTGGGGTTGCTCTATTAATTAAGGATGGCATTAGTACAATAGTGTGAGATGAACTTAGTTCTAAAGATCAAGACGTAGAATCAGCTTGCGTAAAGATAAGAATTAGCAAAAGGAAGAAGTCAATTATGGGAGTAGTTTATAGGCCTCCTAATAGTAACAATGCTGTAGGATGGGGTGTACAGGAAGAAATAATGGGGGCTTCTAAGGAAGGCACTGCAATTATTGTGGGTGATTTTAATCTACGCAGAAATTGGATGAATCAGATCAGCAAGGGTAGCCTGAAAGATGATTTCATAGAATGTTTTTGGGACAATTTCGAGACCAGCACATTTTAGATCCAACCAGAAAGCAGGCTATTCTAGACCTGGTAATGCGTAACGAGGCAGGATTAATTAATGACCCCGTAGCAAAGGAATCTCTAAGTAGCAGCGATTGAAACATGATTGAATTTTGCACTCAGTTTGAGGAAGAAAAAGGTGGGTCTAAGACCAGTGTTTTAAGGTTAAATTTCAAGGGTATAAAGACGGAAGAGGCTAAAGTGAACTGGCAAATTAAGTTAAGGGGGAGATCAGTAGAAATGCAGTGGCAGACATAGAAACATAGAAAATAGGAGCAGGAGTAGGTCATTCGGCTCTTTGAGCCTGCTCCGCCATTCAATATGATCATGGCTGATCCTCTATCTCTATACCATACTCCCACGCTCTCCCCATACCTTTTGATGCCTTTGGTCTAGAAACCTATCTATTTCCTTCTTAAATATATTCAGTGACTTGGCCTCCACAGTCTTCTGTGGTAGAGATTGTCACAGGTTCACCACCTGAGTGAAGAAATTTCTCCTTATCTCAGTCCTAAATGGCCTACCCTGTATCCTGAGATTGTGACCCCTTGTTCTAGAACCCCCAAGCAGAGGAAACATCATCCCTGCATCCAGTCTGTCCAGCCCTGTCAAAATTTTATACATTACAATAAGATCCCCTTTCATTCTTCTAAACTCCAATCAATCCAGGCCTAGACAACCCAATATCTCCACATATGACAATTCTGACATCCCAGGCATCAGTCTGGTGAACCTTCGCTGCACTTCCTCTCTGGCAAGTATATCCTTTCTTAGGGAAGGCGACCAAGCTGCACACAATACTCCAGGTGTAGTCTCACCAAGGCCCAGTACAGCTGCATTAAGACATCCTTGTTCGTGTACTCAAATCCTCTTGCAATGAAGGCCAACATACCGTTTACCTTCCGAACTGCTTGCTGCACCTGCATGCTTGCTTTCAGTATCTGAATGTTTCAATTAAGGATTTCTAAAACTATCCTACCATAGCAAGTCAGGTAACAGTGTAGCTCTCCATGTAAGGCAAAGATTAAAATAAAAAACAGAATATACAAGATTGGAATGGTTCATTTACAGACATTTAAGGAAATATTTCAAAATGTCCAGAAAACAGACATTCCAGTGAGAATGGGGCCTGGATTTTCCCTGAAATGTGCAAAGTCTGTCAGCAGGAGGGAAAAACGGTGTTCCACCCGTGGGCTGCAATGGCAGCTTTATGAGGCAAATCATCCACAGCACAGTTGATTAATTATTCATCCAAGGGGAACATACCCTTCCGCTGGCAGGTGGCATCTGATTCGCACCATGACCTTCGTGCTCCCTAACTCCGAGCTCCATATTTAAACGTTACCCTTGCCCGTGTTCGCACTCGCTGCAGTGGCTCCAGTGAAGACATGTCTCCCAAAGACAGAAAGCATGCTGCAACCAAATTCAGCGACACCTCACTGGACCGCCTGTTTAATGCACCTGAGGCCTGCTGCAATATCCCCTACTTCCACTCTGGCCACAGTCCTTCCACCAAGGTGACCAATCCTGTTTGGGAGGCGGTCGCTTCAGTAGTCAGTGCAAACGCCCTGCAAAAGAGGTCAGCCACCCAGTGCAGGAAAAGGATGAATGATCTCATCCATTCCGCCTGGGCAAGTCAACCATCTCATTACTCTCAACTCACACACTCGCAAACCCATCACACATTCACAAGGATCTCACTTGCTGCCACCTCAAGGGACATCACCATTCACTCTCACACACCCTCACATCTCCATCTGGTCTAACCTCCTCTGGAGTTTGCGTCCCAATCCTGTCCAGGGCTCCACTCACCACCTACACATGTCAGGCATCCTTATCTGCCCTTGCATGCGTCTTGCTCTCTCCATCTGTCTTCGTGCAGGACAAGCTGGCTCAGAATAAGGAGAGGTCCCATACCCGGGGTGGAGTTCCCGAGATCAAGGCTCTGACAGACTTAGAGAACAGAGCCACTGAGCTGGCCGCAAAGGACGCATACCATACCTGTGCTGACGGTGTGGCCGGCAGCGCACACCCAAGTGAGGACCTTGCACAAGAGCCATCAGGCAACCATACTATGAATGATTTCTCCTGTTTCAGAGTCACCTGCCATGCACTAATTGTCTCTTCTTTCTTTTGTAGGCACCTCTGGGAAACTGCCGAGGGCATCTACAAGCCAGGCCCTCAACTCCAGCCCCGTGACACTCTAGATGAGGAACCTGAGGCCAGCACCTTTGAAGACCTGTCAAATCACTCACCCACACCCTCTACCAGCTCAGAGACACACATCTTAGTGGGACCGAGTCCTAGAGTAGCCTCAGAGTCACAAACTGGTGAGCACAGTACACCATCTGCTCCACAGCAGGCAGAGGCAGGGACATTTGAAGTCACTGGCACTCGGAAGACTGCTGGAGGCCACGTTTCTGCTGCCTGAGTCAAAAGACGAGCCTCCAGAGCTCACTGTGGCCATTGGTGGCATCCATTCGTGTCAATGCGAGAGGCTGTGGGGCTCTTCATTCTCACTCCAGCTGCCCCTACTCCTCAAGGAGTCAACCAGCGGCCCTCAGCCACCGATAGGGAGGAAGACCAGCAGCTCGACAACCTCGGGCCATGCACCCAGGTGACTCCATGAGTGTCCAGCAGATTCAAATCCCCTCTTCCTGTGCCCATCACCTCCAGCTCCACAGACTGAGGAGGGTGCACCTGCCCCACAGCAGGACACCCAAAGCACGCCGGGGCCCGCCAGGTCTCAGCCCTCCAGAGGACGTCTGCCAAGGTCTTCACAGACAACAGAGCATAGCAGTCAGCAGGCTACCTCCACCTCCACTGTGGATGTTGGGGGAACACCAAGACATAGTGGCATGTTAAGGAAAGTGAAGAAGATGTAGTTGCAGAACGTTGGCATGGATGTTAACCACATGTAGATAATGTTCACAAATGTAAATGGACTCGCAATCATTTCATATTGCCTCTTGTCTATGCTGCCGCCTTATAACTGTCAATCACATGTGATACCTTGGCTTCTGCACACATTTATGGCAATTGCCTCTATCCTGGGCATCTGTTCTGTGCATTGTGTTACCATCTCACCACAGTGGGTGTCTCGTATCAACATAATGCTCCATATCAGTAATGCCTGCACCTTCATGTTAAGTGTGCTTGTGGAACAAATCTCATTCCCATTCCTCATAGCGTCCCATCATGTGCATTCTTGGTTCTGAACGATTGAGGCAGGGGCGTGCCCCTGTCTCATCTGCACCCTTGACAGGTCAAGGTGTGGTGTGTAAGGAGCAATGTGCTAATGCATGGAGAAGGCTCATGTACTGTCCAACTCCATCCGCCCGCTGTTTCTCAGCAGGGTTCTGGTGATATGAACCTTTACTCAGAGCTTATGTGCGCTGCCCTCAGCCAAACAGATTTCCGATGTTCCCAGTGTCAATCTGCTGAGCTCAGCAAAAACTGGGACAACCTTGCCACCTCAAGGTGACAAAGCAATGGCACATTTGTGTGAAGGCGCTGAGCATCCAACCTTAAGTATTTCTCACCTTGTAGTTGTGACTATTGCAGAGAGAAGAGTCTCATCACAAAGTTTGTAGACAGTACTGTGTGCCCCATCGCCTTAACACTCCAAGAGGTTACTTCCAAATGGTGATTTTTGGAGGCCAAAACAGCCTTCAGGTATGCTCTGGAATCACACATCGTTGCTTCAGGCATGATTGAGCGGTGCAAAGGGATAGGACCGAGTACATGGTGAAGCAGAACAATGCTTCTCATTAACAAATGTCACTTGCCCTTGAGGGCTTCATGTTCTCTGATCAACTTGGAATTTTTTAAGGCCAGGGCTGGCCATGAGGGCACATTGGTTGTGTGTAAGAGGAGGCACCTCAATATCAGTCAGCCAAATGTCTGACCTCGTCATGCTCAGGTGCTCCACATCCACATGAGGGTTAGGAGAAATGCAGCTCAGGATCCCTAACTTTAACTGCCAGATGTCACTGTCATTTCAGGGAGTGTATCACAGCTGGCTGAATCATCTCTAAGTGCAGTCGCAGCAGCAATATTTCATCGGCTGCCTTGTACCAAGTGTTATATTTCTGTGTAACACATTGTGCATGGCTGTGTTGGTTCTGATGGATCTCTATGAGGAGCCTTGTCAGATTAAAGGCATGCAGGCACTAGGCCACTGAGGATCGTGCAAGTGCCCCTTCATCTTGAAGGATGCTGTTGTGACTGGGATGCTAGAATGACACGTGTAGAGGCAGCACTTTCTGACGTCTGATGCCGGAACGCCCTCCTCCTGCTAACACCTCATCTCAGCATGGATACATGTCCTTGAGGCTTGTTCATCCTTCACAGCATCAGGGCAATGTGATTGTTCTGTGCAACGATGCACTGTCATCTGGAAGTTCATGGGTGAAATTAGAAGAGTAGCAATGCTGATGGTCATTCTGGCCCATGATGGAGGAGAGTTGTTCAAGAGGATCCTCAGTGCATCTCGTCATCCTCCTCCTTAAATCTGCTGGCAATGAAGGACTCACGAGCATGCCTGCCTCATCTGGCCCGTGCAATCGCCTCTTCACCTGCATCCTTGGCTTCCAAGACCTCATCACCATTATTCCCTTCGAGGACCTCCTCATCGGAGGAGACGTGCAGCTCCTCTATCTCGTCATCTGCCAAGTCTTCCTCTTTGTAGCACCAGGTTGTGTAACACGCAGCAAGCCATGATGATGCATGAGACCCCCTGGGGTTTGTACTGAAGCACTCCACCAGATCTGTCCAGGCATAGGAATCGCATTTTCAGGATTCCTATAGTGTGTTCCACCGATGTCTGGGTTGTGCCATGAGCCTCATTGTACCTTCTCTCTGCAGGAGTCTGAGGCTACCGCACGGTCATCATCAGCCATATTTTTTGCGGGTAACCCTGGTCCCCAAGGAGACAACCCTGAATCCTGTGTAGTCCCTCGAAGATGTAGGGACCTGAGACCTACTCAGGATGTACGAGATGTGGACGCTACCTGGGAATCTTGTGCACACCTGCATGATAAGTTTGTTATGGTTGCACACCAGCTGCACATTGAATGGGTGGTAGCCTTTCTGGCTGACGTACTGGACTGCCTGTTGCCAGGGAGCTTTTACAGCCACATGGGTGCAGTTAATGGCACCTGTGGGAAACCTGAAAGCTCTGCAAAGCACAGTGCTCTTGCTTTAACTCTGTCAAAGTGGACAAAATTGTGAGCCTTTGCAAAAAGGGCATCAGTGACCTCCTGGAGGCATTTTTGGGTAGACACTGGGAGATGCTGCAGAAGTCCCCAGTGGAGCCGTGGAAGGAGCCACTTGTGTAGACGTTGAGTGCGGCGATTACTTTCAAAGCCACTGGTAATGGATGCCCTCCAAGTCCTCATGGCGCTAAATCCTGCAGAATGTGGCAAATATGAGTCACAAGATCCATTGACATGCAGAAGCATCTGCGACACAGGTTCTCACTTGTGCAGATAACACATGCGACATCTATACATCCTGGGTATAGCAAAGCGCCTACGTATGACAGCTGTCTGGGGATCACCATCTGTATCCAGAGGAGGACCTGCTGTCCCTTAGTCTTGAGGGTTCTGTCCTCCCTTTGGCAAGCCAGGCACCACCATCACCTTCTTCTCATTCTTCTCTCCTGCCAATGAGCAATAATGCAGGCTGCAATAACACCAGGCTCCATCTTCCTGATGACCTCCTCACTGCAGTATCCGTGAGAGACACACAAGAGTCAGCATTTGTTGCCAAAGGTCCACTTTCTGTCTGTGATTGTGGGCTCAAGGCCTTTTCACATATGCCAGAGAGTACTGGCCCCTGAAATGATGCCCAGTGCATGAATGTTCACCACAAACCCTTCCACTCCCAGCCCACATGACCGACTGGCGGCAGCTTTGGCCAGCTGACTGGATGTTCTGCTTTCAGCCCAGGCTCTGGGATCAACATAACCTGCACTCCAAAACTGCGCTGTTTGGACTGAACATGAGGGTTAATGTTCAGTGAGTACAAGAGATTAGAGGGTCCGGAGGCTTCTCCTCTGTGAGTGGTGAATAACCACATTTCTAAGGGGGTTCTCAAGCTTGTCCAGTTGCTCAATAGTTCTGCTGTTCCATAATACTCTGGTGAAATTGAAGACTGCAAACAAGGGGTTAAAACTAGGGGAACAATCATTGCCATTTTGAGGGATCAGTATTGCATGAATAGGCATTGTTGCTTCACTTTGCTGACTCCCTGTATATCAATTGAACAGTTGCTAACCTGTCCCAGCTGTGCCTCTGTCCTCATTTTGGAACCATCAATTCAGTTGGGTGGCCCCCACCCCCCCTCACACCAGTCATATGTCTCAGTGCAATCCTCCCCGCTTGTTGTCCCCAATGCAGACCTTGCCCTGCAGCCCCTTCCCTACCCTCATTCCTGTCTGGCCCCTTCCACAGCGGAACCTTTGCCCTGCAGCCCCTTCCCTACCCTCAGTCCTGTCTGGCCCCTTCCACAGCAGAACCTTTGCCCTGCAGCACAGTAAAAGCCACCCCCACTTTAACCCTGTTGTGGTACCTGTAGAGACTTGCTTTGAGACCCCCCTGAAACCGATGCAGTGCAGCCTGCGAAGCCTGGCGCTGACCCCTGTGAGCGCTGCACAATGCAAGGTATGCACACTCACCTCGGGGTCAAGAGCGAGGTACAGGTCACCAGCTGCACGTTGTTTAAATCTTGTTGTGAAACACGTCATTCTAATTGCACGCTGACATGGGCACCGGCATGGCAGGAAATGCTGCTCGCCCTTGATGGCTGAAGCACACAAGTCGCTTCCTCATTTTACGTTGTCTTAAAACCGATTTTGGGCCTTCGCACGAGATTTGGCTCTCAAGCCAGCCATGATGCCCGCCGAGATCAGGAGCGGAAAATCACAGCCTAGGAGACAAATCCACCATCCATGGCTAACTTAAGGAAGTTAAAAATAGTATCAAATTAAAAGAAAAAGCGTTCAAATCTCCAAATATTAGCGGCAGGTGAGGAGATTGGACAGAATTTAAAAATCAGTAAAGAGTAACTAAAAAAGTAATAAGGAGGGAGAAATTGAAGTATGAGAGAAAGCTAGCTAGTATTTTATAACAAAAAAAATAGCAAGGGTTTCTACAAGTATTCAAAAAGGAAAAGAGTGACTAAAGTGAACATGAGCTCTCTTGAGTGTGAGTCTCAGAAATTAATAATGGGAAATAAGGAATAGCGGAAGCATTGAACAGATATTTTATGTCTGTCTTCACTGTAGGAGGGACAAATAACATTCCAGAAATACTTGTAAATAAAGAGGTGAGAGGGAGGGAGGAACTTAAAACAGCTACAATCGTCAGAGAAAGAGCACTGAAAACTATTAGAACTGAGGGCTGCCAAGTCACAAGGACTTGATGGACTTCATCCTTAAAAGAAATGACTACTGAGACAGTAAATGCATTGGTTGTAATTTTCCAAAAATTTCCTAGTTTCTGGATCAGATTGGAAAATTGCAAATGTGACTCCTTTATTCAAGAAAGGAAGGAGACAGAAAGCAGGTAACTACAGGCCAGTTAGCCTAACATCTGTCATAGGAAGCATGCTAGAATCCATTAGTAAGGAGGTTATAGCAGGGCACTTAGAAAATCTTAATGCTATTAAGCAGAGTCAACACGGTTTTCTGAAAGGAAAACCATGTTTGACTAATTTATTAGATTTCTTTGAGGAAGTAACAGGTAATATGGATAAAGGGGAACCTGTAGCTGTGGTGTACTTGGATTTCCAAAAGGTGTTTGGTAAGGTGCCACACCAAAGGTGAGCTCATGGTGTAGGGCAAACATATTGTCATGGACAGGGAATTGGATGGCTGGCAGGAAGCAGATAGTAGGGATAAACGGTCATTTTTGGGCTGTAACCAGTGGAGTGCCACAGGGATCAGGGGGTGCTTGGAATGACTTGGATGAAGGTACCAAATGTATGGTTGCTAAATTTGCTGTTGACAAAAAGATAGGTAGGAAAGTAAATTTTGAGGAGGACATAAACTATCTGCAGTCCTGCCACATCCAGTCATGATTAAACAACTCACTGGAGGAGGAGGCTCCACAAATATCCTCATCCTCAATGACGGAGGAGCCCAGCACAGCAGTGCAAAAGATAAGGCTGAAGCATTTGCAACAATCTTCAGCCACAAGTTCCGAGTGGATGATCCATTTCGGTCTCTGAAGGCCCCCAGCTTCACAAATGCCAGTCTTCAGCCAATTCAATTCATTCCACGTGATATCAAAAATCAAAAAATGGCTAAAGACACTGGATACTGCAAAGGCTATGGGCCCTGACAATATTCCGGCAATCGTACCAAAGACTTATACTTCAGAATTTGCCATGCCCCTAGCCAAGCTGTTCCAGTACAGCTACAATACTGAGGGGCTGCCTTTTAGTTTGTCCCCTGATTTGTTAATTTAGTTTATTTGGTTTGACTCGAAAGAGTTACAGCTACAACACTGGCATCTACCTGGCAAAGTGGAAAATTTCCCAGGTATGTCCTGTGTGCAAAAAGCAGGACAAATCCAACCTGGCCAATTACTGCCCCATCAGTCTACTCTTGATCATAGTAAAGTGATGGAAAGGATCATCAACAGTGCTATCAAGTGGCACTTGCTTAGCAATCACCTGAGGGGGTGGTAGAGGCAGGAACCCTCATAACATTTAAGAAGTATTTAGATGAGCACTTGAAACATCATAGCATACAGGGCTATGGGCCAAGTGCTGGAAAATGGGATTAGAATAGATAGGTACTTGATGGCCGGCATGGACACGATGGGCTGAAGGGCCTGTTTTTGTGCAGTGTAACTCTTTGACTCTATGACCTGCTCATTGATGCTCAGTTTGGGTTCCGCCTGGCTCACTCAGCTCCTGGCCTTATTACAGCCTTGGTTCAAACATGGACAAAAGAGCTGAACTCCTGAGGTGAGGTGAGAGTGACTGCCCTTGACATCAGGGCAGCATTTGACCAAGTGTGGCATCAAAGAGCCCCAACAAAACTGGGGTCAATGGGAATCAGGGGGAAAACTCTCCACTGGTTGGAGTCTTACCCAGCACAAAGGAAGATGGTTGTGGTTGTTGGAGGTCAATCATCTCAGTTCCAGGACATCACTGCAGGCGTACCTCAGGGTAGTGTCCTAGGCCCAGCCATCTTTAGCTGCTTTATCAATGCCTTTCCTTCCTCATAAGGTCAGAAGTGGGAATATTCGCTGATGATTGCACAATGTTCAACATCATTTGCGACTCCTCAGATACTGAAACAGTCCATGTCCAAATGCAGAAAGACTTGGACAATATCCAGTCTTGGGCTGATAAGTGGCAAGTAACATTCGCGCCACACAAGTGCCAGGCAATGACCATCTCGAGCAAGAGAGAATCTAATCATCCCCCCTTGAAATTGAATGGCATTACCATCGTTGAATCCCCCACGATCAACATCCTGGGGGTTACCATTGACCAGAAACTGAACTGGACTAGCCATATAAATACTGTGGCTACAAGAGCAAGTCAGAGGCTAGGAATCCTGTGCGAGTAACTCACATCTTGACTTCCCAAAGCCTGTCCACTATCCACAAGGCACAAGGGCACAAGTCAGGATGTGATGGAATATTGTTCACTTGCCTGGATGAATGCAGCTCCAACAACACTCAAGAAGCTTGACACCATCCAGGACAAAGCAGCCTGTTTGTTTGGCACCCTATCCACAAAAGAATTAACTCCCTCCACCACATTAAACCAGCTTATATTTCACCCCTCTCCTAACTTTACTCAGTTCTGCTGAAGGGTCATGAGGACTCGAAACGTCAACTCTTTTCTTCTCCGCCGATGCTGCCAGACCTGCTGAGTTTTTCCAGGTAATTCTGTTTTTGTTTCCCTCCACCACTGATGCACAGTAGCAGCAGTGTGTACCATCTACAAGATGCACTGCAGGAACTCACCAAGGCTCCTTAGACAGCACCTTCAAAACCCATGACCACTACCACCTAGAAGGACAAGGGCAGCAGATGCATGGGAACACCGCCTAGAAGTTCCTCTCCAAGCCATTTACCATCCTGACTTGGAAATATATCACTGTTCCTTCACTGTCACTGGATCAAAATCCTGGAACTCCCTCCCTAACAGCACTGTGGGTGTACCTACACCACATGGGCTGCAGAGGTAAAAGAAGGCAGCTCACCAGCACCTTTTCAAGGGCAATTAGGGATGGGCAATAAATACTGGCCTTGCCAGCAACACCCACATCCCATGAATGAATAAAAAAAATCTAAACCCTTTTGTATACTCTTTAAGTGAGCAGGCAAAAAATTGGCAGGCGGAGTATAATGTGGGAAAATATGAACTTGTCCACTTTGGCATGGAGAATAGAAAATAATTTTATCATTTAAATAGAGAAAGATTCCAAAACTATGTAGTGCAGAGGGATCTTGATGTCCTGGTACATGAATCACAAGAAGTTAGTATGCAGGCAGAGCATGTGATTAGGAGGCCAAATGGAATGTTGTCATTTATTGCAGGGCAATGGAATACAAAAGTACAAAAGTTTTGTCCTAATTTTATTGCGCATTGTAAGGGTTTTGGTCTCCTTACTTGAGAAAGGATATAATAGCATTAGAAACAGTTCAGAGGCGGTTCACTGAAATGATTCCTGGGATGAAGGGGCTATCTTATGAGGAAAGGTTGGGCAAATTGTGCCTCTATCCACTGGCATTTAGAAGAATGGGAGGTGATCTTTTTGTGAAGTATAAGATCCTGGGGGGATCAGGGTGGAAGGGTGGATGCTGAGAGGATGTTTCCCCTTGTGCCAGAGACCAGGACTAGCGGACACAGTTTAAAACTAAGGGGTCTTCTATTTAAGATGGAGATGAGGAGAAAGTTTTTCTCTCAGAGGGTCATTAGACTGGAATTCTCTTCCCCAGAGAGCAGTGGAGACTGAGTCATTGAACATTTTTAAGGCTGAGTTAGACAGATACTTGACTGATGGGGGAGTCAGAGCATGGGAGAGTAAACAGGAAAGTGGAGTTGAGGCCACAATCTGATCTTATCAAAAGGTGGAGTAGGTTCAAGGGGCTGAATGGCCTACTCTTGCTCCTAATTCGTTTGACCATTTGTATGTATGTATATTCATAAACCTTTTTCAAGTATAATTCGAGATGTCAGAGCAAAGGCATAGACTAGTCCCACGGTTCAGTGATTCGTCCCTGCAGATTCTCCTCCAGGCTGCAGGGAATGGTGGGATTTGCTATTCCTGAGCGATGACAACAGGAGACTCTCCTGTCTGACCAAGGGGCCTGGTTGGAGATTGTGGGAGTTAGCAGTCATGGAGTCCACACAAGATTATGAGTGTAGTGCCGGAAAAGGGCAAATGACCTCCTTCGATCCACTTGGGTAAGTGGCACTAAGGTGAGCATCAGGCTATATATTTGTGCAAGTGTACAGTGAGGCTAGGCGGGTGAATGCGTGATCAGCCTCAGGACCACATCGTATTTGAGGCCAAAGTGTGTGACATTGACATTGTGGCATTTGAGCATTTGGATACAAACTAACACATCCACAGGCCAGTATGTGTGATGGGATGCATGCAGACTGGGGGAGGTGGGGGGTCAGCTGACAGCCGAGGACCCAAACACTCAGAGGACTGCTGGGATCACACCCCCACTGAGCTGCATGCTGATGAAGGGCCTCTGGACACAGCCACAAGAAACCTGCTGGAAATGTAGCAGAGATTAGAGGTGCATATGGCAGAGATGCCAGGGGTTATGTGCTGCTTTGCGCGGAGTGTGAAGGAGCCCACACATGTCATGGGTTCTGGGATGTCTCTGGCAATATGAACGCATGGCTTTCTCCATGGAGAGGTTGGTGATCGCCATGGAGAGCCAGGTCAAGCAATTGATCCATATACACACTGACCTGCATTCCGTCGCTCTAGCCATTGGCTCCATTCAGCAGTGGCTAGGTGAGATGGGTACAAGGCACCTTGACCGCCTTCCAGGTGGCCTTTCTTCTCAGGGAGACAGGGTGCCATTGTGTACCCAGATGGAGGAGGAGTCAGCTACCCTTGGGACGACCTCTCAGGACACCCCCAGGGTTAACGGCATCTCACCTTCTCCTCTGCCATCGACCATATTGCCTCCATCAGGCGTGGCCAAGGAGGTTGCCCCTGCACCAGTGTGGCACACCCACAGTAGGTCAGGATCCTCAAGGCTCCGAACCGCCAGAGGATGCCTGCCAAAGTCAGCACAGGCAACAGGGCATCACACTCAGCAGCCTGACTCCACCCCAGCTGCCAATGCCGGGTTCACAAGATGTAGTGGTAGGAAAAGAATACTTCAGAGCATAAAGGTGATGCAGGTGTTTTTACAAAATTTACTATGTCACATGTAATTATCGCAGAATATATATACTTTCCACGTTACTTGTGTGCATCATTATCCCTTTTAGGGAATTGATTAGTCAGAAACCTCACTATATGATCATTCCTCATGGTTAGCACTCATTGAAGGCTGCAAGGGAATGTTAGACATCTCCTTCATTGTGTAGGAGACTATGCTGTTGTGTGTTTGCGATCAACCTTTATTTAATGTTCACGTGTGTGTCCAGTTAGATGATCGCCAGTCTGTGGGACATATAGAGGAAGATGCAGACTCCGCAGACACTCCATTAGATGCAGTGTCAAGGAAATTGCCTGAGATTGTGCTGCACAGGGACAATTGAACAACTGAAGTCAAGGACCTGTAATGATGCAGCAAGTTCTGAGATCTCAGTCATTATAGGTTGCACAATGTATGCCCACTGGTGCAACAGTTCTCCTGGGTAGCAGTCTTCTGTAGCAAGTGTGTGTGTCAGATGTCCACTCCCTATGCTATTCTAGGTGGTAGAGGATGCAGGCTGAGAGGTAGCTCCTGGTGGGGAGGCTGGCAGGGTTGGTAGACATCCCGAGCAGGCAAACCTGTTCCAGCAATGAGAGAATTGCCATGTAGGTTCCTCAATCTTTAGTGAATCTTGTGTATACAAGATTGTCTCTGTATCCCTGGCATGTCTCTGTATGGCCCTAGTATCCATGGATCATGCACATTCATGCCCTCTTCCTCGTGCTCATCCCATTTATTCTCATCTGGGGAGGAGTGTTGCTTCTCCCTGTTGTCCTGATGCAAGGGTTCACCACGTTGCATGGCCACATTGCACATTGCACAAAATATCATGATTATCTGAGAAACACTGGAGTGAAATATGGGGCAAGGAGGGATTAGCTGCCACCCCCTCCCCCAACCCAGTCAAAAAGTCTTTGGACACCCCGCCAACCAGAAATCCAGCTGCCTCGTAGCTATAAAATCAGGGGACAGCCATAGAGAGCTGCTGGCCAATTTGATTGACCAACAGCTTTGTAGTCCCAGCAGTGCCAGGATTGAGTGGTGACCACTACTAGGACTACAAGATGAAATGCCATGAATCACGGGTAAGGTAAGTCTGAGGAATTTGGACAGGCCTGCCAATGACAGGGGGGGTGGGTTGGGGGGGGCGGTGGTGCAGAGATAGGGTGGGGTTTGGGTTTTAGAGGTTGGGGGGGAGGGATAAAGAGGGAGGGGTTACAATCTTGAGGGGCATGCCCCCAATGGGCACAGGGTACCACCCCAAAGGAGGTACCCCACCCCTCTTCCTGCCCACCAGCAGCAGCAAAAGCTGCCAGGCTGCTCGCCATTCCCCTGCCTCCCCCAGCCAAACAAAAAATTGTGGCTGAGTCAGATTGAGGCCCTTAAGTGACAGTTAATTGTCCACTTAAGGGCCTTAACAGGCCTAAGGGCAGGTGGGCCCATTACTCACTCTCCATAATATGAAGGACAGGGTGGGGATGGGTGGACTGGCCACCCGCTTTATTTTATTTGCACCCTGCCTTCGAGTACACCAGTTTGGGGTGGGAGGGGGGAGATGGGTTAGTAACATTCACCCCACTATGTGGTGCATAGTGCACAGCTTCTCCCAACCAATCAAATGGTCGATCTGGCAGGAGCCTCGAAAAGCTTTGGAAGGTGCGAGTTTCACAAGATATTTGAGTCATGAGAGCGCCCAGGGAAACAAGCATAGACCTGGATGATTCTGCTCTTGTGATTGAAGGCCAATTGTACGTTCTAGAGAATCGAACCCCTTGTGGATCACATATGCGGTTGGCTGTTCTGAGGCAACATGAGTGCAGTCAATTACCCCTTGCACTCTAGGGAAACCAGTGATGACACCAAAGCCCATTGCCCTGGCCACCTGACTGTCATCATTTGTGGTGAACCTGATGAACTCATTGGCATGATGAAAGAGGGAAGGTCACCTCTTTGATGCACCTGTGTGTGGCAGATGTCACACCTGTTGTCCATGGTCCCTGGAAGCAGCCGATGGTGAAAAAGTTGAGTGCTGCAGTCACTTTGAGGGCCATTGGCATTGGGTTGCTACCAAATCCAAGATCATGTTGCAGAATCCAGCAGATTTCAGTAACTACTTCCCAGATATCCTCAGGGGTCTCTGGCACTGCCTCTCGGACATCTGGAAGCAGTTTTTCTGCCTCCTGAAGATGTGCTGCTGTCCCAGTGACCTTCTTCTCCAATACATTCCCTGGATGGCTGCCTCCTAACCACCTTCCCCATTTGGTACTGCTGCTGCTGGCCTTGTGACCTCAGTTATTGACTGGCAAGAGCCCTCCTTTGTCGTATCCTCTCCTGCTCCCGAGCTTGTAGGAAGATTAGGTATGAGACCCATAGGTATTTTATCAAGTGAACTGTGTGAAAAGGGGAGGCACTGATATGAGAACTTGTGTCCATTGGTTTTGTCTGCAGTGAGGTTTTCCATTTCTCCCATTGTCCACACTCAAAACTCCACCCACCCCAAACTGGCCTCCTCTCAACTGGATCTACAAGTGAGTTTCTGAAAATGGCCAGTAACAGTATGCGAGTGACCCTCGAATTACAACCCTCCACCCTCGCCCTGTCACCTTCGACTTTGTCCCCATCACCCTTGACCCTCCCAACATCACAGTGTGGCTTCCCTCTGTAATCTTTCAACCTCCACATATCATCCTCTGTAGATTTCCCCACAAGTAACTGTTCCCAGTCTACCTTGGCCAGATCCTGCCTTATTTTACTAAAATCCACTCTCCCCTAATCCAAAACATTTTTTTTACAACTTGTCGATTTCTTTGTCCATAACAAACTTAAACTGTACCATGTTGTGGTTGCTATCGCTAAAATGCTCGCCCACCACCACCTCAGCCACCTGTCCGGCTTCATTCCCCAGAATTAGGTCCAGCAATGTACCGTCCCTTGTTGGACCCTCTACATATTGACCTAAAAAGTTCTCCTGTACACATTTCAAGAAATCCACTCCATCCAAGCCCTTAACACTATGTCTATCCCAATTAATGTTGGGAAAGTTGAAATCACCTAACATAATTACCCTATTGTTATTGTTTTTACACACCTCCACAAATTGTGCACATATTTGCTCCTCAATTTCCTGCTGACTATCTGGGGGCCTATAATAAACACCATAAAAAATCTACAGAGGAACAGTGGGGGATGTTCAAAAAGGAAATGGGGAGGGTACAGGCTCAACATGTTCCCTCTAGGGTGATAGGAAGGAGTAACAAGCCCAGAGAACCATGGATCACCAGAGATATTCAGGTTACGGTGAGAAGGAAAAGAGAGGCTTTTAGCAGGTACAAGGGAAGCAAATCAGCAGGGGCATTAGTGGAGTACAGACAGTGCAGGGTGGAGCTTAAGAAAGCAATTAGGAGAGCAAGGAGGGGATATGAGAAAGTTCTGGCTTGTAAAAGTAGAGAAAATCCCAAGATATTCTATAAGTATATCAATGGGAAGAGGATAACCAGGGAAAGACTAGGGCCTATAAGGGACCAAGGGGGCAATCTATGGGTGGAGCCAGAGGACATCGTTAGAGTGTTGAATGAATACTTCACCTCCGTCTTCACCCAAGAGAATGAGGATGAAGGTATCGAACTCGGGGAGAGAGACTGCCGGGTTCTTAAGCAAATTGATATAGGGAGTGACAAGGTAATGGAGGTGTTGGCAGGCTTAAAAGTGGACAAACCTCCAGGTCCGGATGATTTGTGCCCCAGACTGCTGAGGGAGGCAAGAAAGGAGATCAGAGGGGCTCTGACCCGAATTTTTAATTCCTCTTTGGCCACGGGGGAAGTGCCAGAGGACTGGAGAACAGCTAATGTGGTTCCGCTATTTAAGAAGGGTTATAGAGATAAGCCAGGGAACTACATACCAGTGAGTCTCACATCAGTGGTAGGGAAACTATTGGAGAAATTTCTGAAGGAGAGTATGTATCTCCACTTGGAGAAGCAATGTTTGATCAGGGATAGTCAGCATGGCTTTGTCATAGGGAGGTCATGCCTAATAAATTTGATTGAATTTTTTGAGGAGGTGACCAGGTGTGTAGATGAGGGTAGTGCAGTGATGTAGTTTATATGGATTTCAGCAAAGGCTTTGACAAGGTCCCACGTGGGAGACTTATAAAGAAGGCAAAGGCACATGGGATATAGGGTAATTTGATAAGGTGGATTCAAAATTGGCTTAGTTGTAGGAGGCAGAGGGTGATAACAGAAGGATGCTTTAGTGACTGGATGCCAGTGTCCAGTGGCGTACCACAGGGATCTGTGCTGGTTCCCCTATTATTTGTCATTTATATAAATGACATAGATGACTATGTGGGGGTTAGGATTAGTAAGTTTGCGGATGACACAAAGATTGGCTGGGTGGTTAACAGTGAGGCTGAGTGTCTTGGGCTACAGGAAGATATAGATGGGATGGTCAAATGGGCAGATAAGTGGCAGATGAAATTTAACCCTGAAAAGTGTGAGGTGATACACTTTGGAAGGAGTAATCTAACAAGGAAGTATTCAATGAGCGGCATGGCACTAGGAGGTTCTGAGGAACGAAGGGACCTTAGCGTGTGTGTCCATAGGTCTCTGAAGGCAGAGGGGCATTTTAGTGGGGTGGTGAAAAGGCATATGGGACACTTGCCTTTATCAATTGAGGCATAGATTACAAAAGTAGGGAGGTCATGTTGGGGTTGTATAGAACCTTGGTGAGGCCACAGCTGGAGTACTGTGTGCAGTTCTGGTCGCCACATTATAGGAAGGATGTGATTGCACTGGAAGGGGTGCAGAGGAGATTCACCAGGGTGTTTTCTGGGATGAAACATTTAAGTTATGAAGAGAGTTTGGATAGACTTGGGTTGTTTTTGTTGGAGCAGAGAAGACTGAGGGGCGACCTGATTGAGGTGTACAAGATTATGAGGGTCATGGACAGGGTGGATAGGGAGCAGCTGTTCCCCTTAGTTGAAGGGTCAGTCACAAAGGGGCATAAGTTCAAGGTGAGGGGCAGGAGGTTTAGGGGGGATGTGAGGAAAAACTTTTTTACCCAGAGGGTGGTGACGGTCTGGAATGCACTGCCCGGGAGGGTGGTGGAGGCAGGTTGCCTCACATCCTTTAAAAAGTTCCTGGATGAGCACTTGGCACGTCATAACATTCAAGGCTATGGGCCAAGTGCTGGTAAATAGGATTAGGTAGGTAGGTCAGGTGTTTCTCAGTGCAGACTCAATGGGCTGAAGGGCCTCTTCTGCACTGTGATTCTGTGATTCTGTGATCCTGGACCCTGTCATGGTGAAAGTGGACATGCCATCTCTCTGCCTGAACGCCCATCCCCGTCGACATACCACCTCTGTTCCTAAGCCCTACTCGCATCTTCCTTAGAGTAACCATTGGATCCGCTAACGAGACCTTTGCATATTCCTCCCTCAGGCTGGACATGACCTCTACCAACTCGAACTCACCCACCTGTGAATGTTCCCTCTGCCATCAAGCACCCTGATTTTGAACCACAGGACCCATATGTGGGCACTTCTACGCCCAACCCTACCATTTGTCCTCCCTCGGTGCCCTCATCCACTCCTCCATGTCCCCGCCTGAATTCCCCGTACCCACCCTCACGCCTGAACAGCCCTTTTCAGTCCCGAGCCTCCATGCTATCCTTCTGCTCCTCTCCCTTGCGTCACAGAGTTCAATAAAGAAAACCACTCAGCTCGGGCACAACTGCACAAAGCCGACTGGTGAATGCCATCTTTAATCGAACATGAGCCGGATGCGACAGGTTCCCATACGCTGCTGACCTAATCTTGTAGGTAGGAGTTAATTTCAAAAGATTTTAATATAATGAGTGTTCATGGCATGCAAATGTAGTACAAGTAGGAACCCACCACGGATGGCACCTATTCTGAACCCGCTGTCGTGATTTCGACATTTTAGCTCCTGACTGTTAACTCATCCCACCTGTCACATTTCCCACTCCCAAAGTCTTCATTAAATTCTGCCCAGAGAGTTAAGATCAAGTTGGTTAAACACAATTTGCCTTTAACCAGTACATAGTGTCTTTCCTTAATTAATCCACACTTAAAATTGAGATTTTTGTTGAGGTAATGTTGAGGGCTTTTGTAGGTTGATGTGTACATGGATTTCTAAAAGATATTTGATAGGGTGTCACATAATTGGCTTGCCAGTGAAGTTGAAGCCTATGGAATAAAAGGGACAGAGGCAGCATAGATGGGAAATTGACTATGTTACAGGAAACCGATAGTAGAGGTGAACAGTTGTTTTTTGGAGAGGAGGCAGGTGTTCCCTAGGGTTGTATAAGGATCACCACTTTTTGTAATGTATATTAATAACCTAGATTTGGATGTATAGGGCACAATTTCAAAATTTGCAGATGAGACAAAAAATTGCGAACTGTGAGGATAGACATCAAATAGATAGAGACAGGCTGGCGAAATGGAAAAACACATACGTGGCTGATGAAATTTGTTACAGGGCAGTGTGAAGTGATTCATTTTGGAGAAGAACTAGGGGAGGCAATAGGGTGCAATCCTAAAGGGGTTGCAGGAACAAAGAGATCAGGGCGTATATGTGCCTAAATCCTTGAAGTGGCAGGGCAGGTTAAGAAAGCGGTTCAAAATGCATGTAGGATCCTAGGCTTGTTAAATAGAGCCCCTTCTAAAAGTGACGTGGTCCTGCCTGCGAAGCCTGGCACTGATGATGACCACGAGTGCTGCCTGAAGCAAGGTAGACAAACAAACCTTGAAGTTTTGAGCAAAGTGTAGCTTGCCAGGTGCACGTTGCTTATGTACAGTTGTGAAACATGTCGGCATGCAATCACGCCAAACGTGCCTGGGTGATCCAGTGTTGGGGAGTGATTCCGGTGAGCAAGACTTACAATGAGATGCTGAAGTATTGAAATTAGGTTCCCGACATGCGGTGGCTGGAAACGCGGATCACCATTGATGGGTGGAGTGGACAATCGCAACCGGTTTCACAACAGTGTAAATCCGATTTTTGGGCTTCTCACCATATTGTCCGTTCACGCCCGCCATGACGCCCACCACTAACGGGACCGGACAATTCCTCCCCTATTCCCTGATTGAACAACATCACTTTCAAACTTAATGTAAAATTCTAATATGGTCACCCTTTCCTGAAGGCACCTTTACAACAAGATCATTATTTAGCCCTTTTTCATTGCACAGAGGCAGCCACAGGGGCTACTGAGTGTAAGGTAGGCTTTTTAAAAGGCCTGCCTCAGTTCTCTGGGACTTTGACCTAGTTGTTTCATTAAATACTAGGCCCTCTAGTCCTCACCCCTACCACCCCCTCACTCCTCCACTCACTGCCCATGTCCTATCCATGTCAGATTGCCCCCATTCACCCTCAATGACCCTTATACTGTCCATGCCAACTTAATGCCAACTGAAGCCCACAACTACCCCCATGGCTCCTATAGCCCTCATGCCAACTTAATGCCAACTCATGCCCCCTCCCACCTCCAAGGCCCCTTATAGCCCACATGTCAAATGAATGCCAACAAATGCCCCCACCCACAATGCTTTGCCCATATACCTTCCATGCCAATTCACCCAGTATCCTCCATGGGAAAACCTCAGAAGCCATGTTGAGATAAAATAAAATAATCCCAATATCTATTACAGCCTTCTAAGAAACACCCCTATTCATGAAAGCCAATTCAAAACTTTAAACTTTAAAAGCCCCTCAGTACTTAATCGCTTATCAAAATAAACAGACTTGTATTCATAACCCCAGATCAAAGACAACTAATACTTTAATAACATCTTTGATCTGTCAGTGAAACTGTGAACTTACCATCCCCCTTGCTGGGGCAATTGTAGGTTGTGGAAAGCAGTCAACCTGATAGCCTTGTAACTGCTAGAACAGATTTTTTGAACTCTCATTGACACAAGAAGGCTTTTGAAAAGTTTTTGATGGGCTGGGGATTTAAATAACTTTACAACTTGACAGTTCTACAGACCTTATCCAAACTTCATCAGCATTTACATCTCCTCCATAAATTTGTAAGTCCCATACAGCGGGATAAGGCTTTTGCTACAGCAAAAATGGGGTCTGCTTTAAACAAGCACTGAGTTCAAATGGCCTGCTGAGTTTGTGTCTCACTCCTGTGTGTCACCCCCCCCACCCTCCCAGCAAAAATGGAATCTGTCAGAAATGGGGACAGGATTTCCGTACCCAGTCCCGCCCAGCATTTTTAAAGGTCTGCAGAGTCTCCACGATTCTGCAAAAATACAGCCCAATAACTGTTTCTCTTTCCACAGATGCTGCCTGACGTGTTGAGTATTTCCAGCATTTTATGTTTTTATTTCAGATTTCCAACATCTGCAGTATTTTGATTTTGTACTCAGAAGGAATTGTTGGAATGCTCCTGCTTATCAATGCAATACAAACAGTTGTAATAGTCACTGCTGTATTTTTTTATAGTGATACCTGGGTTGTTTAAAAGTGTGAGCAGAGACCCAATGGAAAGCCATTAATTTTCTTCTTGTCTCTGGATTGTCAGCTTATATAAAAGGGGAAGATATGGTGACTTGTAGGTTTTCTGTGGGTGGCGAACCTAGCTATCTTTGTGACTACTCCTGCGTATCATTTGATGTTTAAAAATGTTTTTTTGTAAGCACTAGTCGGTTAATTTCACTCGATTTAAATGGGCAGCATATCCTCAATAGCAGACTCCCAAAAGTTTATTGTACAGAAAATTTTATGATTTCAGATATCTTGCACTGGATTTTTACTCTCTCTCTTCCAAAAAATACTTTCGGGGGTAAGGACCCCACTCTCAAGCCAGTAAGAAAAACCCATGTTTACTTGTAGTTAAGTGACTTTTTCCCACAAGTTTCCGAAAGTACATTAAGTTGCACCACTGCTTTTTACAGGCCATTAATTGATTTATAATGTATGAGCCACAAAAATTGTCCTTGAAGGTTACATCCATCTTTTGGGTTAAAAAGAACAGAAAGCTGTGGGCGCTATGTTATCTTTGACCAGTGCACCATTAAAATAGCTATGCTGTAACCATTGAGGTAAATCCCAGTTTCTGAATTTGTGGGTATGTAAACTCAGCCGCATTAATGGCACACAACAAAGTATAGTTTAATCACTTTTATTTGTGTTTATAGCTTGAATCAGAGCACAGTAAATTTTAAATACAAGAGCAGAAACTTTAATAACTTATAGTAAAAATACATGTCATATATAAATAAGGTCGGTTAAATACAGTGTACTCTTAACATATTATGACATTTTTGAATAAGTTATAAATAACAACATCACAGTTATCCACACAAAAACCTAGCTTTGTTTACAAAACACAATTATTTAATTGTTATAAACAAAGCTAGGTTCAGGCACATTACAAAGAAGACTAGTGCAACAGCCTTACATTCAGCACTAGTAATCTTATATTTTCAGAGCAGCCTTCATATAATTATTAAAAACACAATAAATTAAATAGTGAAGTATGATTTTCAAATCTTAATTTTCAAGTTACTTTGTGTCACTTTATTGATGGCATGCATAACTTAAAGTGTATTAGATAGTTCTTTGTGCTTTTTCTGTGCGGACAAAATCAGGTGAGATATGAAGTCTTCAAAGCTCTTCATTTCACGTCCACATTCTGAACATTTTTTCTGGAAATAAGATCGCAGTTATTACTTTCATTTAAAGCATCAGTATCCTCATCATGGACTAAGGTGGCTCTGCACTTTAGTGTACTGTCACCTACTTTTAATGCTTCTGTACGATCCACCTTATAGGTATTTGTTTCTACTTTTGTGTTTCAAGAAAGGCAATTGTTTTAAAAAGCTAAATCATGCTGAGGAAATAAACTTTATTTCAAATAAAATGTTACATTTGACAGCAAGTGTTTTATTTTCAGATCCAATTAGCATTGTGCTATGAAGGCTTAAACTTGATCTTGTACTTACCACTTTCCATATTTTCAAATTCCTTGTTATGTTCTTTATGCAGCGTTTACATGTCTTTTGATCTGTGCGAACATCCTGACACTTCATTTTCAATTTCATCCATATTTCTTCATAGCAGCCCGCAAAGCATTCAAGCTGCAGAATGAAAAATGAACAAAGTTAGAATAAAATAATATATTTTACATGATGCATTGCCTGTTGAGAGACAGCATCCTAAACCACAAGGTTGGAAGAACTTTTTGCTAAAATGGGAAGGAAGATGGAAATGTTTTCCATTTCAGAAAAGGCTATTGGTGTAAAAGCATAATTTGAAATATTGTGACTAGTTTTTAAGCTATTAAGCTAAGCAGGTGACAGTGTAAATCATGCTTTGCTTTCAGTTTCAGCTATGCCTATAATATTTACTATTTGCAACTGATGAGGACAATAGTTTACTGCTGTGGCCCTCAATTGAATTCAAATTAAATCCTTTAATATTTTTGACCCAGAAATATAACTATCTTCCTCAAAAGCATGATGAATGTGTTTTCAAGTACTTACTGCTTGCTGTAGATTAAACTCAAGACGAAAAATTTTGAGGTACTTTTACCACAAACATGATTTAGCATAGAAATATATATGTTTTAAACTTTAACTGTAAAATGATAATGCAACAGTTAAATGTTGACCAAGCATTAAAAAATGGATTTCAAAATCACAGCAAACTGCTGATTCAATTTAATATCCCAAAGCCAATGGAATAAATATTTGCTTTTTATGACAGTTCAATTACAATTTTAACATGAAAATCTCTCTCCCGTTCTCTGACCAAAATGAAATTATTAACAGCCAGTCTTTCAGACACAGGTAGAGTAGTCTAGCTTTTGCAGCATACTTTCTTATAGCTGCCACAGGTGCTTTTTTCTTTTCTTAATTGCTACATTCTTTATTCTTCTGCTTATATAAGGTTTGTCATTTCATACACAGTCCCTGTCCAAATTAAAGCGGCATTCTTTGAATGACTAGCACAAGTACTATTTACTATTAGGATCAAGTTAACAATCAGGAAAAAATACTTTACTAAATCACTAAATCAGGCTATGTTATGTTGTATAATTTTTGTTTTTTCTTTATATTTTCACATAAATCTTACAACAATATAAATTAAAATTTGTTTATTTCTGTTTTAATCATGCTTACCTCAATGTTTTCAGGAGTGAGTAGAGCGCCCCTCCTGTTCTGGAATGATACAATACAAAACAATTAATCTTTAATATGCGCAAATAAATAAATAAGAGCTGTAACACTAAAAGCACCATCACATACTTCAAGGCTAAAACCATACCTGCACAATGTTCTTGAGTTGCTGGGCATTTTGGATCAATTCTTCCAGGGCTGCTTTTTCCTTAGTGGCAGCACCTGTGAAAATGGTGCAAGTCAGCACAATGAAGAATATACACAGTAACCTCTTCATGATCGTAGGCATCATTTGTTCTGAAGGCAGGAGACTGACAGAAGCTAATTTCAGAATATGTTGTGAACCATAGTTGAAGCTATCTAAATTTATACCCTTCTTGGGGGAAATCGTGGGAGTGTTCAATAGTCATTAGTTTAGTTTTTGTACCTTTTGTGATTGATGAATAATATTGAATTTTCCTCTCTGATGACTGTCTGGAATTTCTTCAAACCTGATGGTAGTAGAGGATGCTGGTAAAATCCCTTTTTGGCTAACCTCTGACTAAAACCACTAAAACCTGTAAAGTTGCACACTTTCATGTGTGTGCATGACTACAATTTTCCTGCTTTGAAAAGGGAATCACACTTTTATCCATGCAACCACATTTTTTAAAAAAAGATTTAAATTTCATGACTTAGTCTTGCGAAAATGATGCTTAAAATGCACCGGCAGCAAGAGTTCACTGTGAGAGAAGCATAGAAGCAAGATAAGTGTCTTGTGCTTGTTAGTTCTTCTAAACAACAGGAAGAGTGTTGGCTTCCTGTTACCAGGTAGTTTGTGCAGTGAATAAAACACAGCATTTCCTCAGTTTAACCTGCATGTTAAAGCTGTTTACTGAATATGCAACTAAAATGCTGCCAGAGTTATTTTTGCTGACTTGTATAAGATTTAAAGGCAAGTAACTGTTGTAGTATTTCACTGACTTGCAGGTGTGTTAACAAGCTGCAGACTGAAGACCAATGCAAGGGCTTAGGACTCTCAAGCAAAAGCTGCTCTATAAGGGCTCCCTTTATTCCACAAATTGTAATAATCATGAATTCCAGGAATACACTGTTATTCTGGGACATCTAGAGCATGCATATCTCTGGAAAATTCAAGATTGTAAATGTAAAACCACTTTAATCTGTTTTGTTCTACTTATTGTTCTGATAGCAAATTTTCTGTGACATTGCTCACAATGTGACAAAGGAAGTGCAACATTGTACTCACAAGATTTAATACATAGGTTTAATTTTTCTAACGGACTTGTGAGGTGGTTGGGTTACTCATGGACCTGAGGACATAATCCAGGTTGATACTTACAGTGCTGAATTGAAGGACTGCTGCATTGTTCGAGATTCAGTTCTTTGGATTCAACCCAGGCCCTCTGTTCAAGTGCTTTAGTTGGCTGTTAAAGATCCCATAGCACTTCTTGAAAAAGAACAGAGCTCTTCGGTGTACTTTCCAATATTCCCTTCTCAATCAAAACTGCCTACTAACTATTCAAGACTTTGCTGCATAGGGCATCATCCTAAGCACAAAATGGCAACCATATTTACCCACACCATCAACAATCACTATATTCATTTTTCAGGATTTCTCAATCTTGGTTTTTAAATGGTCAATCTCTATTAACCTTTGAATGTAATTTCAACCCTGCTTCACTGGATAAAATTGGGTGGCTGGATGGGAAATTGTCCCATTACTTCACCTGCTCTGGAGATGCTAGGAGTTAATGGTTCCCAATTTTAACCTGCTCAACAAAAGAGATGGCAAGAATACCTGCCTTAAGCTGGTCGAGGACTATTTTACATGTACATGCTGGGCCCCAAAGAGGTAATCGGGATCTGACTGTGAGTTTAACCAGACGGTTTGAGTAGGACAGTGCAGTGAGCTTCCAGCTGTGGGGAAGATGCTCAGGGCCAGAAGAGAAACAAAAAGATAAGTTTTAAAAGTTTTCTTTAACTTTCCTTATGTGGCCAGGAGGACCATAGGAACATAGGATTGCTCCACCAGACCGCAGGGGGAAATCTTAGACCATCTTTGCTGGAACAGTCCTGGCAGCTGATCCCGCATCTTATCTGGTGTTGGTGGGCAGCAGGTCAGAGGCCCAGGGGTTGAGTTATCCAAGCCTTCGTTTTTAGAGCATTGAGAGTACACATCAAAAACTTAAGATAACTAACACTTTGATTATCACCTGATAAACTCAATATTTTAGTTGCCATAGTGTTACAGATATAAACAGTGAATGAAAGATTGTGTAGATTGATAAGACTTCTTATTGGTGAATCATTTTAACTCACTGTTGCCTTTATAAAGATAACAGAGATGTGAAAATAGGATTATCTGGATGGTGGTTTTAAAACAACAAATATAGATTAAAAACAGAAAATGCTGGAAATACTCTGCAAGTCAGGCAGCACCTGTGGTGAGAGAAATAGTTCGCCAAGATTTTATGGCTCCTTTGTGGATGCCAGTGGAGGTGGAGGGAGGGGGGTTGTAAAAAATCATGTGGGGTAGCGTTGGCACAGAGTTCCAACATCATCATACCTCAGTGTGGGACAGGGCACTAACAAGGGTATTGGCAGAGTGTCCAGGGGTGGGGGTGAGCAGGCATGTCCTGAGAGAGAACAGCAGAAGCTGTAGAGGCAAGGTTACTCTCCTGAGATGGTGCTTCAGAACTTCTGAACTCTGTGAGAACAGTGTACAAGACTGCTGTGATACTATCGAGGCCTTGGTTGACATTGGCTCCTAGAGTGTACATGGCAGTTCTCTGAGATTGGAGAGGCTCCATCATGCTTTGTGTTACTGTGTTGGAAATGGAGCTGACCATATCGGACAGAATGCTTACTACAGCCCCGATGTTCATCCCTGGGTTGGATTGGCAGAGTTGGGAGATTTACCAGCTCGGCGAATCTGACCTTTAAAAATGCCCACCCACAGTTTGGATTTTCAGTTAGTGGGGTGGGGTGAAATAAGAGTTGGGGTGAGCGACCCCTGGAATGAGAGTGGAGGCTGCTGCATGTGGGGGCGGGCTGGGCACAAGGCCTGCCTCTGTACTCCGGCACTATGTTTAAATTTTTAAAAATAAAACAAAAAACATCCCTCCAGCCCTCACCTCTTCACACACTTCCTATGCCCCATCCATGCCAACTCATGCCAACCCATAACCCCCACCCACCACCCTTTGCCCTTACCCCAACCATGTCAACTCACCTAGTATCATTTGAAACTTCCTGGACAGCTTGAAAGTTCAGAGTTTCTGCGTAAAAAGTGCATAATCATGTTTAATTCTAACAATCCCAAAGGGTGCCATACCTCTCCCAAAGGCGTCCCGTGAACCTCTCCAAAGGGGTACCCTAGCTATCCAAATAATCCACCAAGTTCAGACCTCCTGTGACCTGGTCCGCACTGCATTCTCCGGGATTCACACTGCTAGGGTTCAAAAATTCCACTTCAGTGGAGGAAGCTGGTGACTTAAATTGCCAACTGCCTCCACGAATCGCACAAGTGCGAAACCCGGCCCGACTCCAGTCCCGGCCCAGCGAAGATGTGTTCAGGGGCTGATCTTAGAATTTTTGTCTGTTTCTGAAATTTTTGCCATAATGGACAGGCTCTCCAGCATGGCACAAATCTGGGCCTATATCTGCACAAAGTCTTGAGACAAGTTAGAGCTTGTTTCCTCTGTGCTCCTTGATATTTTTGCACAATCTCTTGGACAGTCTGTTTCATACACTTAGTATCTCCTAGTCAGCCTTCTTTGGCTGCCTGGCTCCTCAAACACAGCATCTACAGCAACCTCTCTTTCCAGTGAGCTGGTTGGTGTGGAATCCATCCAGGCTCCTGTACACATGCTCATGAGTCCTTTTGTGTATTCACCTCCTCTAACCTAGTCTCTAAAGTCTGAAAGATCCCATTATCTGAGCTGGTGCCTCTGAGGGTGAGATTGAGTGATGTTGCATCTTCAGGAAGGCTGCCCCCACCTCTTCCTCCACTGGCACAGGGGCATCCACATTCTCAACAGCTGAATTGAAAGAGAAGGATAAAGCCTTCTGAGACTCTGTGGCAGTAGAAGCTCCATCGTGGTGAGTGCAACTGTGTTGTAAATGGAACAGACCATATTGGACTGAATGGTTTCCATGTCTACATAAAACTTTGATCAGCTAGTGGTGAGAAGGGGAAGGATTGAGAGAGAAATGGGTGGTGAATGCATCTGCAACTTGTCATGCAGGTTGTGCAGGGATGAAAAAGAAGCCAGAAGGGACAAAGTGAATTCAGTATAAAGAAACCATGACAACTCTGACAGCATTGCCAGTCACCATGGCCTGGACTCTACCCCTGCTTATGATGGCAAACACGCTTTCTTTGAGGAAGGAGAAATAAAGGGTCTGCAGGTGGGTTTTTCCTCCTTTGATGCCAGCCTGCTCTCTGAAGGTGTGTACAACATTCTCCTGCAAGAAAGAAAGGAATATGTTGGTAAGAGGCTCGTGAGATGTTTGGAGAATGTGGCTGTCATGGTAAAATAGCTGATAATTAGTGTGTGAGATTTGAGTTGTGCATAAGTGAGGGGTATAATAGTAGTGAGTGAGAGTATGAGGAGAAGGAGATGTATCAAAGTGAGGTGCAGTGATTGTGGAAGTGTGAAAAGAAGTCCTGGAGGGAAATCTTGCTGGCTGCGAGTCATGTGATTAATGAGGCTTTAAGTGGCACAGCTATGAGCAAAGTGGAAGAGGGCATCTCTAGTGAGGTAATTGAATTTTTTCCACTTGTAATCATGTCCTAGCGGGAGCAATGACCCTGGTAAACACATGCTTCTCAATTTCTTCCTACTGATGACAGAGTAGATGTCCGGAATACATTCTGCAACCTGATCCTGGGGAGAAGAGGATCTCCCTCCTTCTGTCCATTGCCTGTACCAGAACCTCCAAGACACTTTCAGGGAACCTTAGTGCTGTATCAGAGGTAGCTATAGCAATATCTTTGTTTACACTCTTTCCTTTGTATCTGCAACCAGAATGCACCTCCCTATTTTAAGTGGTGCTGGCCAGCTTTAAGTGGTGTCAAGGGTACCTGCTCTGGCCACCCTACATGGTCATAAGTCAGGAATGCAGCCAGTGCGACAAATTGGCTGCACACCTGAATCATGACAATGGTCAGGCAATATTAAAATGAGTCATTTGCAGTGGGCATACGTCGTTTCCGAGCACTTATTCTTTATGTGGTTCAGCATGTGATGTTATCAACAGGGTTCCACAGTTTTAATGTTTCATACTCATTTTGGGTCTCTGTGGAAGGTCAGGCTCAAGCTTAAGCCAGCTTACCTCTCTGAGCTGTTGCAATTGCAGTCTGATTTATTGAAATAGATGTGGAAATGGATAAATTGTTGCATGCACTGTTGGTTAATTTATTGGTCAAAATTGTTTACATTGGTTACTGCATATGAAAAGATAAAGCAAAATATTAATCTTTGATCAATGCTTTTGGAGAATTCTTAGATAGTATTTTGCAGCTTGACACACATTAACCTGAGTCAGGCTTCCTTTGTTTGCAGGTGTTGTGTCAGCAAAATGGAAAAGGGTACCCGTGGAAATGAGGTCAGTAATGGCTGCAATGTGTGCACTGAAATGAAACTCTGGGGAACAGTGTCACCACAAGGGCTTTTTGAATCGGCTGACTTGTGTGAAGTGGTCATATGGAAAAAAAGGTTTGTCATGAACTTGAAGCTAAGGTTGTTCCGCATGTATGTAAGTAAGGGGAGGTGGTTACTGCTGGTGAGGGGGTCTTCCTACCTTTATGCAAAGTTTTTGGGTCATTACAAAGTCTGGTGTTTTTTGCAATGCTGTGTGGGCATATTAAAATGTTGTGGGAAAGTTTCAAGAAATGAAGCTTGATATTGTGTCACAGCAGATTCATATCTTCCAAAAAACATAATGGAATAGGTGATCTTATTGGTGAAACTTTCTCCAACTACAGCTAACTGCATGTTGGCTACTTGAGCAATTGCATTTTGTTTCTTTAGGCCTTGAGATTAATAGGAATAATGTAACAAAAGAAACTATACATTTTTATTATTTTAATTACTTTTTGGTATATTATTAAGACTCCCACTTCAATACTCAAGCTCCTGCAGCACAGATGAGACTGTCACGGTACAGGAAATAAGACATCAATCCCACCCTGTGCCAGGGCACGCAACTGAGTGGCATAGTGCTGATTCTAGCCTACTGCAGGTTTCTGTGTACACAATATGCCACTGGCAGCTTCCTGTAAGGCCCACTTCGCATTACTGAATTAGAATAGCACATGCAGGTACATCGCCTGCATGAAGTCAAAGACCTTGAATGGACATTATCATGTCCTAGGCCCAACCATCTTCAGGTGCTTCATCAATGACCTTCCCTCCACCGTAAGGTCAGAAGTGGGGATGTTCGTTGATGATTGCACAATGTTCAGCACCATTTACGACTCCTCAGATACTGAAGCAGTCCATGTCCAAATGCAACAAGACCTGGACAATGTACAACCTTGGGCTGACAAGTGGCAAGTAACATTCGTGCCACACAAGTGCCAGGCAATGACCATCTCCAACAAGAGAGAATCCAACCATCGCCCCTTGATGTTCAATGGCATTACCATCACTGAGTCCCCCACTATCAACATCCTGAGGGTTATCATTGACCAGAAACTGAACTGGACTAGCTATATAAATACTGTGGCTACAAGAGCAGGTCAGAGGTTAGGAATCCTGCAGCGAGTAACTCACCTCCTGACTCCCCAAAACCTGTCCACCATTTACAAGGCACATGTCAGGAGTGTGATGGAATACTCCCCACTTGCCTGGAAGAGTGCTGCTCCCACAACACTCAAGAAGCTTGACACCATCCATGACAAAGCAGCCCGCTTGATTGGCAGCACATCCACAAACATTCACTGTCTCCACCACCGACACACAGTAGCAGCAGTGTGTACCATCTACAAGATGCACTGCAGGAATTCACCAAGGATCCTTAGACAGCATCTTCCAAACCCACAACTACTACCATCTAGAAGGACAAGGGCAGCAGATAGGTGGGAATACTACCAACCGGAAGTTTCCCTCCAAGTCACTCACCATCCTGACTTGGAAATATATCGCCATTCCTTCGCAGTCGCTGGGTCAAAATCCTGGAACTCCCTTCCTAACAGCACTGTGGGTGTACCTACACCACATGGACTGCAGCGGTTCAAGAAGGCAGCTCACCACCACTTTCTCAAGGGCAACTAGGGATAGGTAATAAATGCTGGCCCAGCCAGTGAAGCCCACATCCCGTGAATGAATTAAAAAAAATTGTTGTAAAAACCCATCTGGTTCACTAATGCCCTGTAGGGAAGGAAATCTGCCATCCTTACTTGATCCGGCCTACATGTGATTCCAGACCCACAGCAATGTGGTTGACTCTTAACTGCCCTATGAAATGGCCTAGCAAGCCACTTAGTTCAAGGGCAATTAGGGATGGGCAACAAATTCTGGCCTTACCAGTGTCACATGAAAGAATAAAAAAAAACTCGGTGAATGCCTGCTATCCTGGGAATACCCACAATGCACTTATCCTGCACCAGTCACCAAGCCTCCTGCCATTGGGCATCCAAGACACGCTGGAAGATGGCTGCTTGGGGACAAAGGCTAACTCCTTCACAGGGGGCTGATGACCTCCTCCTGCCACACCAGCACTTGAAATCAGAGAGCCTTTAATGAGAACCATGAATCAAAGCACAAAACTGTGGGACAAGCCATTGGCCTCCTCAAACAAATGTTTTGCTGCCAAGGTTGCTTGTGGGGAATCTCTACCTTGCACATCAGAAAGGGTGCTCATGTTTGTGGAAGTGTGCTGCATCCTCCACACACTGGTCATTTTGAGGATCCTGTCACTACCACCTGGAGTCCAGAGGCTACCTTGGGAGGAGGAGGAGGAAGGGAGGAGACCATACCTATCATGTGCAATGGGACAAGTGAATAGGACCATATTGTAAGACTTCATTTCAGCTAAAAGAAACTTCGCCAACCCAACAGGGACCCACCATTCCCCAATTGTAATCTACATCGGACTCCCCATCACAAAGTCCCATTGGCCTATATCAATCAATAAAGGCCAACAGCAAAAACCTTCACACGACAACTTAATCCAGAAACACATCAATGATACAAAAAAGACAGAGCTAATCACCCTGGTGAATTCCCTTAGTGCCTGTCTTGCAGGTGCACTTTCCTGGCCCATGGTGTGCTCCCTGTGGCTGCAGCATGGCTGGCGAGAGGCTGATGACTTTCACTGAGGGATGCAGCAGATGGCCTTGTAAGATGCCGTCAGGCACTTCTGGGTTGAGAGCCTGGTTTTGGACTGTGCTGCCTCAGAATGGGTGTCAGCCTCTTAGCTGGCTCACTAGAGGCAATGGCAAGGGCACTGGTGGAGTGACAGTGTTAGGAGCAAGTGAGAGAGGACATCAGGTTTGTGCTCCATGGAGCCACTGCCACTCTCACAGGATGGCACTTCAGCTATCCTAGTAATCTGCTGGACCACAGATTGCTGTGAAAGCCTGCATGCCCAATTGGGCATTGAGATCTGCCTCCACAACAGCAGAAGTCTGTGCCTTTGTGGCAGCAACTATGGACTTCATGGCCTCCATCTGAGCTTCCACTGCAGTACAGGTGAAGGCTTCCATTTGTCTCACTTAGACAGTAGTTAGCAGATATTCCATCATGGATCCATCCAGTAGTGCTGATGTGGAGTAACCTATCAATTCCACATTGGAAAGATGGCTGGGGAAACAGTTATATTTTGATGTTGAGCTGACAGCTAATGAAGGACCTCAAAATACCCTAAGCACTTGTCTGAAATCCCCTGCTGGAACACATTCCACACCCTACAAGCTGATCACAGCCCCACCTCTCAATGGCGCACTTCCTGGTTGACTGGAAACATCACCAACCGCAACCTGGTAACTGACCGAAGTGTTGAAGTCCCAGGTTTCAACCTTCCACAGAAAATCTGAACTGCCCTCAACTGCTTGAGGACAGACAAGGGAATATGTGGCCACTTAGACCACAAGTGGAACATGAGGTTCAGCTCAAATTGTGACTGTAGCCATCCAAGTCAGATCATCACTCACATATAGAACACCTGCCCTGAGAGGATCCAGCCCTGGTGGTATTACAATCATTCACACCACGTCAGCTGAAGCAAGATAGGTTTGTGATGAAATAGTGAGGAATGTGTGTTTGTGTGTGTGTGGCTGGCATTACTGGAAGGTATGTGAGGGTGAGATTTAGTATATGGGTGTTACAGGTGAGTCCTGAGTGCCAGGGTGTGCTGCTGGATGAGTGGTGGGATGATGAGTGTGAAAGGTGGGTGACGTGGTGGGTGTGAGATGTGATGTGCATTCAAGCATCATGAGCACTTGAGTGATGCCATTGAACTTAATTCTGCACTGCTGCCAGGTCCTCAGGTGACACTCTGGGCATTAGTTGCCCTCACCACTTGCTCTCATTCCCCTCTGAGATTGTGGACGGAATTTTCCATGCCCACTGGCATGGGACGTGTTTGGCGGCATAAGTGGACAATATAGCGAGAAGACCAAAAATCGGTTTCACAGCATCATGAAACCAGTTTGGAACCGTCCGTTCTACCCATCAATGGTGGGCTGTGTTTCCCGCTGTTGTACGTCAGGAACCTCATTGTTATACATCTGTATATCGTTATAAGCCCAGCTCGCTGGGATCATCCCCCCATGCTGGATCATCCAAGCACGTCGGCGTGATTGCACTATGTTATAGACTTGGTTTTCCAGGCAGGTTTCTCATTAGAAACATCAAACTTTATTTACATGCTGCAGCAGCAGTTACATGCTTCCATCAAACTCCACAACTAGAAGAACTCTCACTCTAAGGCTCCCTGTGCTTAGAGCTGATTTGGTGACACTGTCACGTGATACTATACAACACCATAATCTTAAAACTACAGTAACTACATTCCTTAAAGGCACAAATCACTACATTCCTCTCCCTTTAATATTTTGTACAGTTTGTATTTACAAGAACATATACCTTCACAACATTACAAATTTATACACGGGTCATGGAATTATAAGTTCAGTCTCTCAGGTAGTTTCCTGATCTGAGTGGAACGTCGTAGCTCCATGACTTTCAAATCTCTTACAGGATCCACATGATCTGGAACCGCAGCAACATCAGATACCTCTTTAGACACAGGCAGTTCAGTGTTATCTACTCCGACAGAGACATCTGGTATGTCTATCCTTGGTTGAACCATTTCAACAGGGACCATGGGTTCTACAATTGTTACAGGTGGAACATCATTTTGTTGGGGTATCTCCCTTCTTCTCAAATGATCCATGTGTTTGTGGCTGATCCGGCCCTCCACTTCTACAATGTATGACAAGGGTCCGGTCACAGAAACTATTACCACCCAGGTAACCAACTTGATCCATCACCGAAATTTCATACATATACTGCTTCACCAACAGTACATTCTTGCTCACAACTATGCGAGTCATGAGTTGCTTTTTGATTCCCTTGACTTTTCTTTACTTTCCCTTCCAAATTGGGAAGTACCAGGCTTAATCTCGTTCAAAAGCATCACTTCATAAGTAACTCTGAAGCTGCTGAACCTGTAGTAGTGTGGGGAGTTGATCTATAGTGAAACAGGAAATGTGAAAGTTTAGCCTCCAATAATCCTCCTGATAATTTTTTCATCCCAGCTTTAAAAGTCTGTACTCTCAGCTAATCCGTTAGACGACAGATGATATGGTGCCGCCTTTACATGTTTGATACTATTTAGGCTCACAAATCTTTGAAATTCAGCGCTAGTAAACTCAGTACCATTGTCTGTGAAGGTTACTTCTGGAAATCCATGTGTAGAAAATCTTTGGCATAACTTTTCTATAGTCACACCTGATGTTGGCGACCTAGCCTCGTACACGTCTAGCCATTTGGAATGTGATGCCTAGAAAAGGACCAATGTAATCTATGTGCAGTCTCACCCAGGGCCTACCAGGCTATTCCCACGGGTGTAGTGGGGCCACAATAGGTAACTTCTGTAGTTGTTGGCATTGTATACAGTGTTTAACCATTTTCTTGATATCACCCTGCATGCCTGGCCACCAAATGTAACTTTGCACGATCATCTTCATTCCTGTGATTCGCGGATGTGTGCTGCGCAATTCTACTAAGAGTGGTTCCCTTCCTTGTGAAGGAACAACTACTTGCGCACCCCATAACAGGAAACCATCTTGACTGCTCAATTCATTCCTTCAAGGGAAGAATGGCTTCAATTTGTCAGGGACTGGTTCCTGGGACCATCCTTTCAACACTTGGTCTCTCACTCTAGACAGGACTGGATCACGATTCGTCCAGTTTCTTATCTGCCTGGCGCAGACTGGTGAGGAATCCAGGAAATCCATCGCTAATACAATCTCATGGGGAATTGTGGCATGTTCATTGCTCTCCTACAAAGGAAGGCAACTTAGGGCATCAGCATTGGCTATATGCATCCCTGGTCTGTGCACAAAAGTGTACTTATATGCAGATAAAATTAGAGCCCATCTTTGAATTCATGCAGAAGCTATGGGAAGAATAGCTTTTACTTCACTGAACAGACCCAAGAGCCGTTTGTGGTCAGACACTATTGTAACGTGTCAGCCATGTACGTATTGATGGATTTTTTTTTACTCCGAAAATAATCGATAATCCTTCTTTCTCGATTTGTGAATGCCCTTTTTCGGCCATGGAAAGGGTCTTGGACACATAGCCTATTGGTCTTTCTGTACTGTTTTCCATCTTGTGCAATAGTATCACTCCCACGCCAGAAGGGGATGGGTCACAGGTCAATACCAGTTCCTTTGTCGAGTCATAATGTACTAACAAGTTTGAAAAGTGCAAGATTTGCTTAATTTTCATGAAGGCTTCTTCGTGGGGTGACTTCCAAACTCAACACTGGTTTTTCTCTAATAATGAGTGTGGAGGGGCTAGGACTGTTGATAAGTTGGGTAGGACTCGACCATAATAATTAACCATACCTAAGAATGACTTGAGTTCAGAGACATTTTTAGGTGAAGGTGCCTCCTTAATAGCTTTCACTTTATCTTCTACCAGGTGTAACCCTTGGGCATCTACCCAGTGGCCCAAATAAACAACTTCGCCTGAAAGGTACATTTTTCTTTTTTTAAGTGCACCCCAGCTTCCAAAAATCATTTCAAGACTTCCTCCAAATTAGCCAAGTGTTCAACTTCCGTGAACCCCATTATTAGGACGTAGTCCAGGTGGACCACGACTTGAGGTAGTCCTCATAGTAAACTCTCCATCGTCTTCTGGAAAATCGCGCAGGCTGAAGAAACACCAAAGGGCAGACACGTGTATTGACATAACCCTTTGTGGGTGTTTATGTTCACAAACTCTCTGGAGGTATCATCCAGTTCCAGCTGTTGATACCCGTGATTCATATCTGTAGTATAAGTTGTTCCTCTGCTAATTTAACATAGACATCCTCAATCTTGGGGATAGGGTACATGTCCAACTTGGCAGCTTTGTTTACCGTTAGCTTATAATCCCCACAGATCCGGATGGTCTGATCCTGTTTTAAGACAGGGCCAATAGGTGCTGCCCGCTCTGAGAATTGAACCAGCCTCTCTAAATAGTTCAATTAGGTGTCAACCTTTTCCCTCAGAGCAAATGGCATCTTCCTTGCTTTGAAGAAACGACAAGTTGCTTCCAAGTCAACATAGATCTTAGTCTATTGGCCTCTGATTCTCCCCAGTTCATCTCGAAAAACCTTGTCATATTTCTTTAGCTGTTCTGGCAGTCCTCCTACTTGTAACTGGAAAATTTCAGACCAATTTAGTTTAATTTGTTTCAATCAATCACAACCTAGAAGGCTTGGCCTTTCGCCTTTTGTGACCATCACTGGGAGTTGTACTGTCTGATGCTTATAATGAACAGGTACAGTGGTGATACCCTTCACTTGGATAGCTTTGCCAGTATAAGTTTTCAATTTGGTTGAAGTCTTCTCCAAATTTAATTGTTGAGTACCCTTGTTTAAATATTTGAAAGTGTGCTCTCCCACTACAGTGGTTGAAGCACCAGTGTCCACTTTCATCATTTACCTGCAGAGTAACAGTGATTGGCTCTGTCTTCCATACTTTTACATTAAAGAGGGAGTAAATATCAGAATTTGAGGTTTCTGATTCTTCCGCATTTTGTACTTCGATTAACTTAGTTTGCTGCCTGGGAGTCTGTCTCAATCTTGCTTTACAATGCTTCAGTATATGCCCTCTTTTATGGCAAAAATAGCACTCCACCTCTTTAAAACGGCAAATTTCAGGAGTATGATTGCTTCCACATCGGTAACAATTCATTTTCAGATTTGCTGCTGAGCTGTTTCCTGTATTTATTTTAAATTTTCGGGCAGCAGGGACGGTCTCCCACTTCACGGTGGAGTCCTGGCTTTTCACGCCACACCCAGCTGTCCGTTCCCGCCCCAACTTAATGAGGTCTACCAATTCACTGAAGGTCTTTGAATCGGGGACATTCGGGGCCATCAAACTTCGGATTAAATTATAGGTTTTACTCCTGCAAACGCTTAGCAGAATTGCTCTCCTCTTTTCCTCCCCCATTATTTTATTTGCCTGGAAATAGACCCCAAGGCATTCTACATATTGACACCAATCCTCTATGGATGGTTTAAAAGTTTCAAACTTGCCAAAATGTGGCATATCTGGTGAGTATATCTTCTTTTCCTTCTGTTTAAGCAAGACGAGGGATAACACTGGACCCGATTTATCCTCATCACCAATTTGTTGTGGACTTGATTTTCCAGACGGGTTTCTCATTAGAAACATCAAACTTTATTTACAGACTGCAGCAGCAGTTCATGCTTCCATCAAGCTCCACAACTAGAAGAACTCCCACTCTAAGGCTCCCTGCACTGAGAACTGATTCGTTCACATAGTCAAGTGATACTATACAACACCATGGAGCAGAATATTGCGCTTGTTGGGTGGCATGTGCTCAACTCGAACGAGTGTAAAATTACACGCGATGCCGTCGGGCAAGTGTCTCAACGTCATCGCGCACTCGGGCAACATTTTGGTCGGCGGGCACACGCAGGAGTCAGCAGTGCGCCCACTGACAATTAACAGGCCGATTAAGGCCATTAAAGTTCTAATTAAATAAAATTTTTCGCTGTCCGTCCAATCTTACGGTTGGCAGGCAGGCGAAAAGGCCAAGCGGCCTTCGGATTTTTTGCGAAACCTCATTCACGGGCGGGATGAGGTTTCGTTCAGAGATTTTAAAAAAAACTTTTCAAACTAATTTGTAACGTGTCCCTGCTCATGTGACAGAGTTACATAAAGGGACATGCTATTAACATTTTAAAATTCTTTATTTTTTATGTTCAAAAAGCTTCAGCACCCTGAGACAGCTCTGTGTCTTAGGGAGCTTTTGCTGTGCTGCACTTGTCCCCCTTCACCTCCCCCCGCAACACAGGCAGCGCTGAGTGCTGCAGCGCGTGATTCACGCTGGTTGGCCATTAATTGGTGGCGGTCCGATTTGCGGCCGCTCCCGCTCACCCCTGCCAAGCCCGCCCGACGACTGGAAAATCCTGGTCCATAAGCCTTAAAACTACAGTCACTACATTCCTTAAAGCTTCAATTACTACATGCGCCAATGTGTTTCACAACTGTACATATGTGAAGTGCACCTGATGAGCTGCCCTCCACTCAGGACTTCGAGGTTTGTTTGCCTTTGGGCAGCGCTTAGAGTCATCAGCACCAGGCTTCGCAGACAGCACCACATCACTTTTAAGGGGGCTCTGGAGCTGGACTCTACCTACCAGACCAGCCATAAGGCGGGGGGGGTGGCTTCTCAATGGCTGCAGGGCTAGGACTTTCTTGGGGAAGGGGGAGAAGAGGCCTCAGGCAAGGGAAGAGGCTGCAGGATGAAGGCTGTACTGGGGAAAGGTGTATCCCAGGGTGTGTGTGGGGGCACAAGTTGATCTGTGCAAGTGGTCTCAAGGTGGTGAGGGCTGAGGAGGCAGTCTTCAGAGGGGATGAGGCCTAATGGAGGTGTGTGGGGATGTGTTAGAGAGTGAGTGATGACATCCCTTCAGTTGGCAGTGAGTGAGCTGCCAGTGAATGTGTGATGGGCTTGAGTGTGTGAGTTTAGATGATAAGATCATTGCCTAACCCTGGCGGCATGGATGAGGTCATTCATCCTCTATCTGAATTGGATGGCCAACCTCTTCTGTGCAACATTAGCACTGATCACCACTGTCGTCACCTACCAAGCCGGAGTGGTAATATTGCTGCCCCTCCTGTGGCCAGAGCGGGGATAAGGACATCATGGCGGGCCTCTATAGCATCCAAAAGGTGCTTGAGGTACACGTCACTAATCTGGGGGGCTGCAGTCTTCTTGCCTTTCGTGGCCATGTCTTCTTTGCAGCAGTCCTGGGCTTGAAGTACGAATGCGTGTGTGGCTGCACTTTAAATGTGGCGCCCGGTGTGATGAAGCAGAGAGGTGATGGCGTGGTTGGCGAATTGGAGCCCGTCCGCCATTGAAATGGTGTGTTTCCTGGGAATGCGTGATTAATTGAGGCGGGATTGGGACAATACGGCGTGAAAAGCTGTCATTATGGCCAGCGGATAAAACATTCTTTTTCCCACCTGCTACCACACTTAGTGCAAATCTGGGATGATTCCACCCAGTGCCTCGAAGGCTTCAGGCACTCTGGTGGAAATATGGCATCTGTTCTGGCCTCCACTTGTCTGACCTGGGCTTCCTGAAGTAGGGAGCTCTGTCCCTGGTACTTTGCGACATCCCTTCAGCCTGACTCTTCCAAAGTGATTATCTAGCAGCCCTCAGTCCATCAGTTCCTGTTATAGGGACTGTGCTTTAAAAAAGGGAAGGCTGCCTGGAGCATATGGTTGGCACACAATAATAGTCAACTCTCTAAAGGGCACAGGGGTCAACAGCAGCGCTACAGCAAGGAGAGCAGTGTTTAATAGATTCAGGAAAAATATTATAGGTTATAAGGAATTTTAGCTCTGTGATGAAAGTGTTTTTTTAATTCATTTAAGGGACGTGTGTGTCGCTGGGCAGGCCAGCATTTATTGCCCATCCCTAATTGCCCTTGAGAAGGTGGTGGTGAGCTGCCTCTTTGAACCGCTGCAGTCACTGTGGTGTAGGTACACCCACAGTGCTGTTAGGGAGGGAGTTCCAGGATTTTGACCCAGCAACAGTGAAGGAATGGCGATATAGTTCCAGGTCAGAATGGACTTGGAGTGGAACTTCCAGGTGGTGGTGTTCCCATGTGTTTGCTGCCCTTGTCCTTCTAGATGGTCGTAGTCGTGGGTTTAGAAGGTGCTGTCTAAGGAGCCTTGGTGAGTTCCTACAGTGCATCTTGTAGAAGGTACACACTGCTGCCACTGTTCATCGGTGGTGGAGGAAGAAATGGTTGTGGAAGGGGTACCAATCAAACAGGCTGCTTTGTCCTGGATGATGTTGAGCTTCTTGAGTGTTGTTCAAGCTGCATTCATCCAGGCAAGTGGACAGTATTCCATCACACTCCTGACTTGTGCCTTGTAGATGGTGGACAGGCTTTGGGGAGGCAGGAGGTAAGTTAGTCGCTGCAGGATTCCTAGCCTCTGACCTGCTCTTCTAGCCACAGTATTTATATGGCTAGTCCAGTTCAGTTTCTGGTCAATGGTAACCCCCAAGATATTCATAGTGGGGGATTCAGCGATGGCAACGCCATCCGATGTCAAGGGGCGATGGTTAGGTTCTCTCTTGCTGGAGATGGTCATTGCCTGACACTTGTGTGGTGCAAATGTTACCTGCCTCTTGTCAGCCCAAGCCTGGATATTGTCCAGGTCTTGCTGCGTTTGGACTTGGACTGCTTCAGTATCTGAGGAGTCGCAAATGGCGTTGAACATTATGCAATCATCAGTGGACATCCCCACTTCTGAACTTATGATGAAAGGAAGGTCATTGATGAAGCAGCTGAAGATGGTTGGTCCTAGGACATTACTCTGAGGAAATCCTGCAGTGATGTCCTGGAACTGAGATGATTGACCTTCAACAACCACAACCATCTTCTTTTGTGCTAGATATGACTCCAATCATTGACTCCAGTTTTGCTAGGGCTCCTTGATGCTGCACCTGGTCAAATGCTGCCTTGATGTCAAGGGCAGTCACTCTTACCTCACCTCTGGAGTTCAGCTCTTTTGTCCATGTTTGAACCAAGGCTGTAATGAGATCAGGAGCTGAGTGACCCTGGCGGAACCCAAACTGAGTGTCAGCGAGCCAGGTTGTTGCTAAGCAAGTGCCATTTGATAGCACTGTTGATGACCCCTTCCATCACTTTACTGATGATTGAGGATAGACTGATGGGGTGGTAATTGGCCGAGTTAGATTTGTCCTGCTTTTTGTGCACAGTACATACCTGGCAGTTTTCCACATTTCCAGGTAGATGCCAGTGTTGTAGTTGTACTGGAACAGCTTTGCGTCATGTTCTGGAGCACAAGTCTTCAGCACTATAGCCCAAATGTTGTCAAGGCCCATAGCCTTTGCAGTATTCAGTACCTTTAGCAGTTTCTTGCAATCACGTGGAGTGAATCGAATTGGCTGAAGACTGGCATCTGTGATGCTGGGGACATCTGGAGAAGGCCAAGATGGATCATCCACTCAGCACTTCTGGCTGAAGATTGTTGCGGTCCAAGATTGTTCTTGCATTTCGACAATATGTGGAACAGATTGGTCAAAATGTTACCTTGATCCAGTCAGTCATGCAGATAGACACAGGGTTAAGGAATATAGAAATACTACTTGCATTAGGTTTGTTGACGAGAAAACATTGAGGTCACTAAAGGGAGTTGTAATTCCATGTAAAAGAGCTGGAGTAAGCCATTTTATCAATACTGATGTAGTCTGTCTTGAGATACCTATGCTGTTCACTAAACCCTCTATAGAAAGCACAAATTAAACTTGACATGAAGCATGGAAAGACAACTACTTTGGAAATCCAGCAGATCTGCAGTTTAGCAAGTGGCTATGACCTGGAATGCACTGGCTGAGAGTGTGGTAGAGGCCGGGCCAACTGAGGCTTTCAAAAGGGAATTGGATCATTATTACAGGGAAAAGGCGGGGAAGTGGCACCAGGTGAATTGCTCCCTCAGAGGGCCAGCACAAGATGGGCTAAATAGCCTCCCTTTTTGCCAGGGGTGGGGAACCTACGGCCCATGGGCTGGATCTTGCCTGTTGCTCAATTTCATCTGGCCAGCAACAAATTTCTACAAATATAGACCTATGAAACTAGCACCTTCAAAATAGCATTTACCATCATCATTATGAATTTGCTTTGGATAAGTATCAGCTAAATTACTATAATAATATTTAACAATATAATATTCAAATTCAGCCATCACATTAAAACAGCAGTGAGTTGAATGTTTTTGTATTCTCTTTAAAAAAAATACTAAAGTAAGTTGATTTTTATGTGTGTGTGGCCTGCGACTGATTTTGTCTATGTGTGAGTGGCCCATGATACGGGAAAGATTCCCCACCCCTGCTCTATGCTGTAACCATTCTATGATTCTATACCTAGTCAGGACATTATTGTATCCCCTTAAGGAATCTGATGTTCCTCATCAGAGTGTTAATGGCATCAGGTGATAGGAATCAAGGAGAGTAAAAAAAATTGTCTTAACATTACATGGACAATTTTCTTCCTCTACTTGTCAAAGGTTAAAAATCCTGCTAAAAGATGTAGATGTGGTTGATGAAAAGTATACAAGGCTAATAGAAGAGATTAGTGAGAAGTGTGAAATCTGTAAAAAGTATTGATGGATGTCACCACATCCTATTGTAAGCCTTCCATTGACAAATGACTTAAATAAGATGGTTGTCATGGATCGAAAGGTATGGGACAAAGACAGAAATACTTTCATTATACACTTTATAGGCCTGATGACCAGAATTAGACTTTCTGCCGTAAGACTTAGTAGGGACAAAAAAGATTATCATAGACAAAATCATGGAGAAATGGACATGGGGAACCTGCGAAACTTCTAACTGATAATGGAGGGGAATTTCTAATGACAAATTCAGAGATGTGTGAAAATATGAACATCATTGTCATAAATATGGCAGCTGAAAGTCCTTTCAGCAATGGACCCTGTGAAAAGACTTACACAGTGATCAATGAAATGTTGCTAAAAATTTTAGCTGATTAATCAAACTGCAAGTTGACAACTGCCCTGGCATGGGCGGTTCATGCAAAGAATTCTCCCTAGATTCTCCCTAGGGTATAATCCGTCTCAGTTAGTCTATGGGCAATATCCTAAATTTCCTACCCTTCTGTGTGATAGTCCTCCTCGCTGGAAGATACTACAATTCGTTCCACTTCTTCTGCACATTTGAATACTTTAGATGCAGGGAGATAGACTTTCAACAAGGCTGAGGTCTCAGTGAAAATTCAAAGGGATCTGAGGCATCATGCAAGAAAGACCATTTGAGACAGAATTTAATTCAGGTGATTTGGTGTATTATAAAAGAGAGTGTCTTAGGGAATGGAAAAGTCCTGGTAAGGTAATTGGTTGTGAAGGTAAGTCAGTGATTATCAAACATAATCAAACTATCATGATTAATTCCTCATGATTTATTGGAACTAATTACAAAATCTCAGACTCTGAGCAACTGATCAAAGTAAAACACCTCAAGTGCTCATGTGTTTTGCGATGAAGGTCCCGAGGAACAGAGTACAGAAGGACAAGTGCTTGATAGTGGTAATGTGAGTGATTTTGACGATCAAGACAGAGATATCATAAGCCAACTACGCAGACTGGGTACTGGGGTGACATATATTACAGAGGGGTCCAGTGAATGGAGGGATGCCACAATTGTGGGGTGTGCAGAAAAAGCTATAGGCAAATTTAAATATCGTTTGGATGATGACCAGTGAGGCCCATGGACTGACAGAATGGGGTGAAAAAGTGCAGAGTAAGAAAGCACAATGCAAGTAGTGATAATGGGTCTGGATCAGAACACCATCACATACCAAAGGAAGACTGTCCAATAGTACAAGAGGGTAATCTTGCAGTAGTAGTTCTGACAGGTAGAAAAGTGAAAGTAGAGGCTGCCACTTCAATAGCTTAGACAATGAAGTAAAGGCCACAGAACAATCTCAGAACAGAACTAGAAGCAGAACGTGAAGTTTTGGTGGCTGCCAATTAATTTGGGGATAAGCTAACAAGAGAGGTAAAACAAAAGGGAATGAGACAGTTGGAGAGAGTTTGGAGTTTATTCTAAAGTACCAGATAAGGCGTTTCGCTTTGTCACTTGGTGGATTTGTACTGAAAAAGTCCTTGCAGATCGGATTTATAAGGCTAAAATAAGGTTAGTTGCTAAGGATTTTGTTGAGAGTTAATTTGGACTGAAAATTTGGTCAGAGCTGAGAAATAAGTTTAAAAATCTTTTGAGCTTGTATTTAGCCAGCAGTGTACAGAATATGCACGTTTATGTTTTGAAATTTTGCAGGTACATATTAACTCTAATTTTTATTTAAAGAGAGAGAAGGGGTTGTGCTGAATTGCAGATGGTGGATATTAACTGGGGATTCACTTGAAACCTATAAATAAACAAAGTATAAAGCTGTATTTTTTGGGTTAGGAAGTCTATGCTTGTGATGTATAACACTGTAAATAAATATAAAATTGTGTGAAGATTGGCTCCAGTTCTATCCAGCACCATTTGGCTTTTTGGATTAGAACACACAGCCCATTTGGAACTGGCACAGGCTTACTTATCTCTTTACTAAAATAAGAGAAAAAAACTTACGATTCAAATAAACACCCACCAGCTACTCACCAATGAGCTCTTTCCATTGTGCTGAGATCACTTTATTTTATAGGTAGGTTGATTTTAATCTTTTATTTATCTCTTACTATCCACATATATCAGATTTTAAATTATTGCAACATTCCCCTGGATCTGATTAATTGAATATTGATTATTATTACATGATAAATTATCCAGTAAACAAAGTATAAAATGTGATGTTAAAGTTTATGTATTTTATCAAATTGGATTATTTTAAATTTTGTACTAATTAATTGTTCGAGTCTATTGCTGAAGGGAGAGATGTGTTGCTGAAGCTTTTCACCTTGCACTCATCAGGACGAAGGCAAGAATCCCGAATTTCTATCACAGCAATTTATATTGCAGTAGGAAAAAGTGCTGATTGGTTGGTAGCTTCCCTCTGATTGGCTGAGGCGTCGCTGTGGAGAAAGCAATGGGGAATTATAGGCTCCCCAGGTTCCCTGGTAATTCAAAAAAGTTGCAAGGCTTGAACATATTATTTTTGTTTCCAGAGAATAGGTCTCGATGCATGAACGTATGTCACTTCTAGCAAACATAAATGGGCTATGTTACAAGCTCATCTAATTATCTTAAATTGGTGGTTAGTGTAGCTATTAGCACACTCAGGATTGTTCATATCGTATATGGCAGTAAGAACCACAGTGGGTGGCCAATTCAGGCAATTAATTTGAGGTATTGAGACAATTAAGGCACTTTGACTGGCCCCCCACATTCTTCCCTCCATAAAGATAAGGACATCCAAAACCCTACTGCCCACGTCTTAAGTCACATCAAATTCTGTTCCCCTACATCTCTGTGCTTGTCAAACTACATTGGCTCCCAGTCAAGCAGTGGCTTCATTTTAAATTCTGTCCTTCTTTTCGAATCCTTCCATTGCCTTGCCCCTCCATATCCCTAAATCTCCTCCAATCCCACAACCCTCTGAGATTTCTGCACTCCTCTAATTCTGGCCTTTTGTGCTTTCCCAATTATAATTACTCCACTATTGGTGGTCGTGCCTGCAGTTGCCTAGGTACCAAGCTCTTGAATTCCCTCTCCACACCTCTCCGCCCCTCTACCTCACTTTCTTCCTTTAAGACGCTTATTAAAACCTACCTCTTTAACCAAGCTTTTGGTCATTTGACCTAATATTTCCTTATGTGGCCCATTGTCATGCTTTGTTGCATAATCTTCTGTGAAGTGCCTTGGAACATCTCATGATATTAAAGGCGATATATAAGTTAAAGTTATTGCTGTTGTAATGATTGCCCAATAAAGGGCCAAGTCTGCTCCTGCTGCATTTTACTGGCAATGGGAGGGGCTACTGTCACTCGGGGAGACCCCCAGATAAACTCTGGTAGCCCCACATGAGTTCTTTCTGCCCTCCTTAATGGTTGCTCCTTGACCCATGGACAGGCCCCTGGGCAGCAATGGCCATCCCTGAAGCTATGGCCTTGCCGCTTGAATATGCTTCTCACCCAATTTCAAGGAACTGCATGCCTGGCCTCGGCTTGTTGAAAATCCTTACCTTGTCTTCAAGGGTGCGTCAGGAATGAGGTGCCCTCTTCCTTGTGCTGCATCCTCAGCACTGCTAGCAGTGGCGCTACCAAGGTTGCTGAGCTGCCAGCCCTCTGATTGGGCTGGCAGCTTTTGGAGGCTGGCTGGCCGCTGTCCTCGATAAGACAGCAGTCCCAGCAGTGGCCTGTTAATTGGCAGCCACTGGCAAAATGCTGCACCAGGGTCCTGTAGACTGCCAGTATGTGGTCAGTGTCTACCTTTGAACATGGCAGCCGGACTTCTTTGAAGATAAAATTCAGCCCAAGATAACAGAATCATTAGGAGAAATTGAGAAAATATCAGAGTATTTTCTTGGCTCCACGCATTGTGTACCTTTTGTTGTATTGTTATTTAGTGGTAGTAAACATCAAATATGGAGATCAAAGGTAGAATTGGCAAAAAAGTTTGGAGTGAACCACTCTATGCTATAGCCATGCTGGTTTGTAGATTGTGATGTATTTGAGATCTTATAGTGAATTGTGAACTCAATAATAAGGAAATTATGGCTGGGGTTTTCCATGTCCGCTGGCGTCAGGTGTGTTCAGTGGCGTGAGTGGACAATATGGCACAATTGGTTTCATGACAGCATGAAACCAGTTTGCAATTGTTTGCTCAGCCCGCAATGGCAGGCCAAGTTTCCCGCCATCGAATGTCAGGAGCATCATTTTAAGAGATCTGCATATCATTATTAGGCCAGTCCACCAGAATCATTCCCCGCCCACCCCATTGGATCTTCCACTCACGTCAGCGTGAAAACACGCTGATGTGTTTCACAACAGTAGATATAAGGCGTGCACTTGGAGGGCTGCATTTCGCTCGGGACTTCAAGTTTGTTTGCCTACCTTGCTTCGGTCAGCACTCGCAGTCATCAGTGCCAGGCTTCAAAGACAGCATGACATCACTTTTAGGGGGGCTCATGGGTAGGTCTGTATCTACCAGATCAGCCATATATGGGTGATTTTTCAATGATTGCAGGGCTAGGGCTTGCTTGGTGAAGGGGAAGAAGTGGCCTCAGGCAAGGGAGCAGGCTGCAGGACGAGGGCTGTACTGGGGAAGGAGGGTATCCAGGATGTGTGTGGGGCCACATGTTGACCTGTACAAGTGGCTGAGGGCTGAGGAAGCGGTCTCCAAAGGAGATGAGGCGAGATGGATATGTGAGGGTGTATGTGAGAGAGTAAGTCCCTTGAGCTGGCAGTGACTGAGATGCCAGTGAATGTGTGTTGGGCTTGATTATGTGAGTTTAGAGCGATGGGATGGTTGCCGTACCCTGGCTGCATGGATGAGATCATTTACCCTCTAACTGCATTGGATGTCCAACCTCTTCGGTGCAGCATTGGAACTGATCACGCTGCCATCACCTACCAAGCCGGAGTGGTAATGTTGCTGCCCCTCCTGTGGATAGAGGGAATCGCAGCGGGCCTCCACAGCATCTAAAAGGCGCTCGGGGGCTGCTGCCTTCTTGTTTATCGGGGCCATGTCTTTAATGTGGCAGTCCTGGGCTGGAAGTACTGAGCGCGGCTGTGCTTTAAATGTGATGGCTGGTGTGATGAAGCGGTGAGGTGGCAGTGTGGCAGGCAAATCAGAGCCCGCCCTTCATCGAAACAGCGTGAATCCCGGGAATGCATAATTAACGTGGCGGGTTTGGGACGATATGGCGTGAAAAGCCACCATTGCAGCCGGTGGCTAAAACATCGTTTTTCCTGCCCACTGCTGCACTTAGGGCGGAATCGTCCCAGATTTGTACGTTGTTGGAATAGTGTAATATGATTTATCTGAGTATTCATGTTGCACCATGTAATATGAGCTTGTTAAGGCTTGATTCTGTGGTTGTTACAACTGATGTCCATGTACTCTGGTGTTTTAAGGAATGACATGAAAAAGAGCAGGAAAGCAAGCCCAGCACTGTGCTCCCAATCTACACATAGCCTATCAATTCAATGTGTCAATACACTCTTTAGCAAGGAGCACACAATCATCATATTTGATAACTTCAGTAAGTATGATTGTAAAGATCTAATTAATATATAACAAGAGAATTTCCTTACTATCATCAGTGGACAACTGGTTCACAAATGGAATTTTCTGAGCCATGGTTTTTACCTAATAGGTATCTTCAAAACTCTTCCACTGATTTCCCTTGCACCTTTTCCCCACAATGTGATTGTTCAATCCTTGCTGGCTTTAGTTGCATCTGTCAGATTGAGAATCACTGGTGGAGCAGCTGTGAATTTCCTGGGTTTACATTTCGATCGCATTTTAGGTAAATTAAAATGAGGTTTATGATTCACAGCCATTGCTAGGGTCAGCTAAATAACAACAAATTGCATTTATAAAGTACCTTTGACATTGTAAAACATCCCAGGGAGTTTCACAGTGTAAATCAGATGAAAGTTGGCACCGTACCAAAGAACACTAGGCCAGGTGGCCATTTTGCCTGCATGCTATAGTAATGCAAAGGTGCTTGGCAGAGCAAGGATTAATATGGGGCTGGAGAATAGTACTGTCCATGGTATGATGCATAGAGTCATATGGTAATAGACTGAGAGAACAGTCTAGAGAGAACACTCTGAAACCAGTCTACATGGAGGTAACAGCACTATGCAAGACAATAACCTGGGATCTGTGCATAATTAAAGGTTAACAATAAACAGTTTGCTTTTAAATATACAAGTCTCAAGATCTCATCATTGAGACATCTAAAGAACCCACATTACAATATGGTTGGCAGCAGTGGGATCTCCTAAAAAGATATCACATCAGAGATAGTACCATAATCCAACATGGTTATCCGCAGTGATATCAAAGGTGGCAGCTAAATGCATGGACCCAGAAGAGTATCCCAAGGTATAAGAAACTAAAAACAGCTGAAGCCAAACTAGAGAGACGTGCACCTAAAAAGAAAAATTGAAGAAACAATTGAAGAAGCTTCGCTACAGCCTTAGAAGTTGAGGAATCCACCAGAGTGAGTGGGAAATTAATGCAAGACCCCTGAATGATGCAGAGGAAAAAGAAAGAAAAACTTGGTCAGATCACAAAGACAGGTGAGCAAAAATATAAAAATTGCAAGATCCTGAGTAATGCAGAGTTAAGGAACCTGATCATGAGACGGTGAGCAAAAATTATTAAAAAACGAAGCTGTACTTACATTAATAGGATAGGTGGCGGTCCCAGGATTCAGCAGATTGCAGCAGTGGTGACCATGCTGCATTGAAGTGAAAAACAAAATTGGCAACTCAAAGCAGGAGTTGGAAAAACCTAACCTGATGTACAGCCAAGCAAAACAGCAGGCAGAAAAGACAAACAAAGAAGTTGTGACGCTGAACAATTCCTTCAAGAACCAATATGTAGCCATGGAAAAACATGGGGAGCTAAAAAAGATGTTGAATATTACTTCACAAAAAGCTGCATTGGAACGATCAGTAGCAATGAAACAAAACACTGAAGTCCAGAGTGAGTTGCCAAGAGGTCAACAAGAAAATAAACAGCTGAAAGAACAGTTGATTGTCCTTCCAGAAAAAATGCAAAAGGAATGCATCACCATTCAACAATGTGAAGAAATGAAGATTGTCTTAAACCACAGAATGGAAGAACAGCAGACGAAACTCGAGGAGACTATGCTGAATTGCAAGAAAGCTCAAGATGAAGCAAGCGAGCTTCACAAAGAAACGGAAAACCTGTTGACAGACCTTCACATGATACAAGAATTCCTTAGGACAAAGTTTATTCCTCTGGAAAATTACAAAGAAAAGGAAAATGCATTTAATGTCACTTTGAACAAACTGAAGAACCAGTTGGCAAAGAAGACTCAGCAATGCTCTATATTCTAGGAGGAAGCCAAAAGCTACAAGAAACAAACTGAAGAGCTAAAGAAGCAGTTGAATGTAAAAGAGGAGGCATTGAAAGGAAAAGCCACCAAACTTTCCAAACTGCGCGCGGATAATGAAGCCATGAATTGCACAATTACAGAACTGAAACAAGTTAAGAATTTGCTGGAGACAAACCTGGCCAACAGTGAAACCAAAATGAAGGACAGGGACAAAGTACTGTTGCAGACAGAGGAAGAAAAGATAGAAGTAAGATTGGTAGGTGTAAATCAGACACTGAAGTGCAAGGAACTAGAAGAAAGAGCACTGGATGTCACAGATGCACTGAGAACGATTGAGCTGAATGAAAAGATTCATAAGCTTGCAAAATGGTTTGAAAATAAAACAGCAAACAAATGTTTGGCTGAGATTCCGAAACAAGTGGAAATGAAGGTTCCATTTGCGAAATGTCTACGTCCAGCAAGGACATGGTGGACAGCATGGAAAAGAAAACAGAAGATTCAAGTCCACACTTGAGTGCACATTCCCTGTGGAAGAAACGGGACAAACCCACAGTGTCTGAAAAAGCAGACAAGTGGTTAATAAAGAGAAATGCAACTCGACGAAGTGAAAAAAGCGAATCAAATGGAGATAGCTAAATACCAGAAACACAGAGTGCTACTACCATTCCTCCAAATGTGACAGACCGGGATGTGGAAGAACTGTCAAGCCTCAAGACCGTCAGAATTTATAGTCAGAGACTTGAGTTGGGGGTGCAGGGATAGCAAGTGAAGATTATATTACAAATATTTATACTCCATTAGAAAGGAAAGTTTTCTTTGGAGAAGAAAGGGGAATGTTGTATGACGTTGCATGATGTGCCTGCATGCTATTGTAATGTAAAGGTGCTTGGCAGAGCAAGGGCTAATGTGGGATTGGAGAGTAACACTACCCACAGTATGATGCATAGTGACACATGGTAATAAACTGAGAGAATAGTCTAGAGAGAACACTCTAGAACCAACCTGCATGGAGGTAACAGCACCATGCAAGACAGTAACCTGGGATCTGTAAATAATTAAATATTAACAATAAACAGCTCATGTTTAAATATGCAAGTCTCAAGATCTCACCAGTGAGACATCTAAAGATAATACAACATAATATCTTTCCTAAAGTGTGGTGCTCAGAGTACTCTAGATGTGGTCTAAACAGGGCTCTGTATGGCTGTAGCATAACCTCCACCTCATTGTATTCTGTCCTCTGGATATAAAGGCCAATACTCCATTAACTTTTTTGATTGTTTTCCCCAATTGTCCATAACATTTTATCTATGTCCCCTCTGAGGATCATAACCTTGTCATGGTTGGGGGGCTTGTGTGATCCAATTAACCTTGGAGCTATGTCATCTGGAGGCTAAACTCCTGATAGGGTCTTCCTCAGTGAATAGGTCCAAGGTAAGGTTCCAGACAAAGAGTGATCCACCACAGACCATAATACAACAGTTTTAAATGTATAGAGGTTTTGGGAGGGAATTCCAGAACTTAGGGCTTAGATACTGTAAACATGGCCGTTATTGTTGAGCTGAAGGAAGTGCGAGAACCTGATGTGTCTTTGGATAATGTCGCTGAGGGCAGCATGTCAATAATAAATAAGAGTAGGTTAAGAATAGACCTTTGGAGGAACCAATGGTAAAATAGGAAAAGGAGTAGGCCATTTAGATCCTTGAACCTGTGTCACTATTCAATTAAATTATGGCTGATCTTTGACATAACTCCATATATCTGCCTTTGCCCCATATCCCTTAATACCTCTGGTAAACAAAAGTCTATCAATCTCAGATTTAAAAATAACAGTTGATCTAGCATCAATTGCTGTTTGTGGAAGAACTCCTGAAAAGCCTGGCTCCAACATTTAGGCTACATGTCTGCGGTCCCAGTGGAAATAGTTTCTCTCTATCTACTCTTTTAGTTGGCCTTAATTTCTTGAAAACTTCAATCAGATCACCCTTTAACTATCTAATTTCTAGAGAATATGACTTCCATTTGTGTAATTTCTCCTCATAATTTAAATCTCGCAGTCCAGGTATTATTCTGGTAAATCTACACTGCACTCCCTCCAAGGCCAATGTATCCTTCCTAAGGTGTGGTGCTCAGAGTACTCTAGATGTGGGATAAACAGGGCTCCCTGTGGCTGGAACATATACTCTACCCCATTGTATTCTAGTCCTCTGGATATAAAGGCCAATATTCCATTAACTTTTTTGATTATTTTCCCCAATTGTCCATAACATTTTATCTATGTCCCCTTTGAGGATTGTAACCTTGTCGTGGTGGGGGGGGGCTTGTGTGATCCAATGAACCTTGGAGCTACGTCATCTTAAGGCTAGAACTCCTGGTAGATTCTTCCTCGGTGAATAGGTCCAAGGTGAGGTTCCAGACAAAGGCCCCCATGGCGGTTCTAGAAATAACACAGAGAACCTCACCCGGAACAGGGATACCAGGACCCATCCCTGGAACATGGCTTGGGGGTGGTGTTCACCAGGGAATGCCTGGGGGCTGGGCCACCCACGTAACTCAGCAAGGCTCAGCCCGAAATGGCTTCTTGGAGCCGCCTTGTGGGCCTGTCACCCGCAAGGCGAAAGGTGGTGGCCGGGTGTGATGCCAGTATGGCGGTGAGCGAGAGTGGGTCAGATCAAGACAGACTGGAACTTGGCAATGGAAACTGGCTCTTGGGATGTGGAATGTCACCTCACTGGTGGGGAAGAAGCCAGTGGAGGAGATGGAGTGGTATCGACTAGATATAGTTGGTCTCACCTCCACACATGGCATTGGCTCTGGAACCAAACTTCTGGATTGAGGGTGCTCTCACCAAGTCTGGAGTGGCCCCCTCCATGAAAGGCCCCGGATGGGTGTGGGTCTGTGGCTGGGTGCCACACAATTGGAGTTTATCCCACTGGAAGAGAGGGTCGCCTCAATGAGTCTTCGGGTCTCAGAGAGGAAAACTTTGACTGTTTGCATTTATGCGCCAAACAGCAGCTTGGAGTACTCGGCCTTATTAGAGGTGGTGGGATTGGTACTTGATAGGGTACCACCTACTGACTCTATAGTCTTATTGGGGGACTTCAATGCTTACCTGGGAAACGATGGGGATAGCCGGAAAGGGGTGATTGGGAGGAATGGCCTCCCCGATCTGAACCCGAGTGGTGAGTTGTTATTGGGCTTCTGTGCTAGTCATGGATTGTCCTTAACGAACACCATGTTCGAACAGAAGGATGCTCATAAGTGTACCTGGTACCAGAGCACCTTGAGTCGAAGGTCGATGATTGACTTTATAGTTGTGTCATTGGATCTAAGGCTGTATGTTCTGGACATTTGTATGAAGAGAGGGTCAGAGCTGTCAACTGATCACCACATGGTGGTGAGTTGTATTCAGCGCATGGGACATGGGCCAGATTGTCACAGGAGGCCCAAACATGCTGTGAGGGTCACCTGGGAATACCTGGTAGACATTTCAGTGCAAAATGATTTCAACTCCCACCTCCAGAAGAATTTCTCTTCTATCCTGGGTGAGGTCAAGGATATTGGGTCCGAATAGACCATGTTCAAGTCCTGAATTGTTGAGGCAGCCGCAAAAAGCTGTGCCTTGAAGGCGGTCAGTGCCTATCGTGGCAGCCACCCTAGGACCCGCTGGTGGACAGCAGTGGTGAGGGAGACTGTCAGATCGAAGAAGAAGGCCTTCCAACCAATGCTCGCGGATAGGTCTTCTGATTCGGTTGAGAGGTACGGCAGGCCAAGTGGTGCTACAGCAGCAGCAGCCTCTGAAGCAAAAGCTCAGGCTTGGGAGGAGTTTGGAGAGGCCATGGGGACTGACTATTGGACAGCATCAAAGTTGTTCGGGCAAACCATTCAGGGCCTTAGGAGGGGTCGGCGGGATGTTGCCCAAGCTGTTCTGAGCAAGGGTGGGGAAATGTTGACCACAAATGGGGAGATCACCAAGAGGTGGAAGGAGCACTTTGAGGAACTCCTCAACCCAGTGGACACGTCCTCCTTACAGGAGGCAACAACAGAACCCTCCAGTAAGATCAGATCTATTGCTGTTGCTGAGGCCACTGCAGTGGTCAAGGGCCTCCGTAGCAATAAGGCAGCAGGGGTGGACAAGATTCGTCTGGAGTTGTTGAAGATGCTGGACAATGTTGGGGTGTCATGGTTAACACGCCCTTCATTGTTGCGTGGAAGGTGGGGACAGTACCGCTGGATTGGCAAACTGGGGTAGTGATCCCCATCTTTAAGAAGGGCGACCAGAGGGTGTGCTCCAGTTACAGAGGGATCACATTCCTCAGCCTCCCTGGAAAAGCCTATGTCAGAGTGCTAGAGAGGAGACTTTGTCCGTTAGTCGAACCTCAGATTCAGGAGGAACAGTGCGAATTCCACCCTAGCCATGGAACAGTGGACCAGCTCTTTGCCCTCTCACGGATATTTGAGAGCTCGTGGGAGTTTGCTAATCCAGTCTACCTCTGTTTTATAGACCTGGAGAAGGCATACGACCGTGTTCCTCAGGATATTTTGTGGGTGGTACTGCGGGAATATGAGGTACGGGTACCGCTTCTGCATGCTGTCAGATTCCTCTCTTCGCGGAGCGAGAGTTGTGTATACATTCCTGGTGTTCAGTTGAATTGGTTCAAGGTGGGTCTTGGACTCCGCCAAGGGTGTGTCTTGTCTCCATTCCTATTCATGATTTTCATGGACAGTATATCAAGGCGCAGCCGAGGTACGGATAGTATCCCATTTGAGGGCTTGATGGTGGCATCTCTGCTGTTTGCAGATGATGTTGTGCTTCTTGCCTCACCTGCCTGTCACCTTCAGCACGCACTTGAACGTTTCGCTGTCGAGTGTGACGCAGCTGGGATGCGGATCAGCACCTCCAAGTCTGAGGTCATGGTTCTCTCCCAGAAGTGAGTGGGTTGACGTCTCCAGGTGAAGGGGGAACAGCTTCCCTTAGTGTAGGACTTTAAATATCTTGGGATCTTGTTCATGAGTGATGGCGGGGGCAGCGTGACATTGACCAGCAGGATCAGTGTGGCGGCTACAGTTCTGCGGGCGCCATACTGGTCCGTGGTGGTGAAGCGAGAGCTGAGTTTTAGGACAAAACTCTCGGTTTACCGTCAATCTACATTCCCATCCTCACCTATGGTCATGAACTGTGGGTAATGACTGAAAGGATAAGATTTTGTGTACAAGTGGCAGAAATAAGATTTCTCCGCAGATTTGCTGGGTGTAATCTCCGGGATAGGGTGAGGAGCTCGGCAATCCAGGAGAGCCTTGGAGCAGAGTCACTGCTCCTCCGGATCGAGAGGGTCCAGTTCGGGCATTTGATAAGGATGGTAGGCTCCCGCTGGAGCTACACCAGGCATGGCCTACTGGGCAGAGACCTCGAGGCTGACCCAGGACACACTGGAGGGATTACATCTCTCAGCTGGCCGGGGGACACCTGGGAATCCTCCAGGAGGAGCTGAAATCTGTGGCTGAGGAAAGGGAAGTCTTGTCTGCCCCGCTCAGCTTACTACCACCGTGAACCTCATCAGGAAAGTGGTGTGAAAATGGATGGGTGGATGGATTTTATCAATGCATGTACCTGGAGCCCAAGTCAATTTGGACCTCCATTGTTTCTAGCATTTTAATATTTAAAAAATACTTTGACTTCCATTTGCCACAGTTTTGCCCAATCGCTCAATCAATATCTTTGTAATTTTATGCTCCCATCTACACTGCGTCCAGTGCTGCTAAATTTGTGTCATCAGCAAACTTGAACATGTGCTTTTGTTGTGAAACCATATTTTATAAAAAGTCACTTTATGAATTTACTGGCTGGGAAGCACTAATTGAATTTTTAAAAAGACTAAAGCCACAGTCCAATGACTTGAAATCACATTCGAAGATGGCTGAACATTTGCACCACCATCTATCCGTTTGCAAAGCCTCACCAGAAACAATTACCTTGAAGGAGATTGAATGGGGGCTATTTCCAACCCCATTAGCAAAGCACCCTGATAATCAACTGGATACTCAACTGGGTGAGGAAAAACCATCGGACATAATCACTTGGACAATGGGATTCTGGCTGTGAAAGGAATGTGCCTAGATGTAACCTATTCATGTGAAGCAGGCAACTGGAATCCACTAGCCATGATTAGGTCACTGAGCAGTTGGAGAGTGAGATCATGTGACAAGTCTTTGTGTGTTTAAGCACCTGTATTCTCTGCAGACCAACACGAGCAAATGTGAGCTGAAGAAGCAAGACCCTGAGCGGGTTCCCTCTCTATGTCTGTCTCTCTCTCCACCCAACTGGCAAGTTTTTAGTCCTGTCCGTGTGCCGCAGACAGACAGTAAAGAGTCAACTTAGGAGCTGCTGAGTCTGGAAGAAGAGATACATTGATTGTCAACATCATCCCCACCTCAATGTTGAACCCAGAAGGTCCACAGAGTTCAGCCTGAAACCAGTTAATTCACCAGCCTTCAAGAGCTGTACCCTTTAACTTTACTGGACTTTAAATTGCTTAATCTATTCCTCCCACTTAGCAATCAATGTGTGTGTGTATGTACTTCATGTGTGTGTGTGAGAGAGAGAAAATTAGGAGATTTTTATTGTTTCTCTTAGACCAGGTCAAGTACAATGAAAATTATTCATTTTTCTCTTTAAATAAGCTCAAGGAAAACTGTCTGTGTGGCTTTTACAGTCACAGCATGTAAACAGTTAAACACTCATTGAATTGATAAGCATATTGTTATTTTAAAAAACTTGTTGTCAAATAAGGAGTGGGAAAAGAGAATCACCTGGCTGTAACAGCCTCTCTATCCCATTATGTAAGTTGTCAGTAAATGCATTGAATAGTTGATGCCCCTACACAAATCCTTGTGGGACACCACTAGTCACGTCCTGTCAAATATAGCACATGCTCATTTTTCCTATTCTCCATCTCCTGCCCCTCAACCAACTTCCTAACTAGGTCAATAATTTGCTTTCACCTCTATGGCCTTCAACTTTAGCTAACAGCATCTTATGAGGGTCTTTGTCAACTGCCTTTTGGAAGTCCATATAAATAACTTTCATGGACATTTCCCTACTACTTCAGTCACACAAATCTTCAAAATCAAACAGCTTTGTCAGGCATGATCTACCCTTTATAAATCAATGCTGGCTCTTCCTGATCAGATGTAAATTTTCAAGGTCTTCCGCCACTCTACCTAGGTGGTGCAGGGGTATGAAGACCATTCTCTGACCATTACTGGATAGTTAAGGATAAAACCAAGCAACATCCCACCTAGCTGGACAGCACAAAAGCAGCATTGTAGGAGAATTGAATGGTCAACCATGTCAAAGGCTAAAGACAGATCAAGACGGATGAGGAGGGGTAGTTTAGCATGGTCACAGTCTAATTATGACTTTGGTTATATCCATTTCAGCTCTGTAGCAAGGATGGAAGCCTGTTAGAGGAATTCACAAATGGAGTTATGGGAAAGATATGTTTGATATGGGAAATGACTTTAGAAAGGAAAAGGAGGTTGGAGGTGGAGAAGTACTTTACAAGGAGAGAGGGATTGAAGGTGGATTTTTTGAGGATAGTGATGACTGAGCAGAGGAACTATATAAAATGTCAACTATGATTGGGACCAGGAAGGGAAGTTAGTGGGAACTGGGAATTGGGTTCTGCTATTCCCATTTACACCACCTCTATGTAGAAAAGAGCAAGGAATTTGTTTCATGGACAAGATGAGCTCAGAGAAGGCATGAGTGGAGATAAGAAACAAACTAAATCTACACAGTTTCAGGACTAGGGCAAGTGAGTGCCTGGGAGGTATTTGGCTTGGTGGGTAATAATAATGGGTGAAACAATCTTAGGAAGTGAGAGTGGAGGAGGCAGGGGAGAGTGGTTGAAGGAGACAATTGGTAGTAGAGAAAAGAACATGATGACACTGGAGTGGTAAGTTGTTTTGGCCAAGACGAGTAATGTCTAATGGTGCCAATGTGGTCCAGCCAAATCTGCTGATTGATGGTTAAACCAGCTGTGTGACAGATATGTTTGTCTACATCCCTTGGACTTGAGAGAGCAAAGATGGGGCCACAGCAGAGGGCAAAACTGGAATGGGAAAGAGTACCTTTAAAGCAGGTGTACATAAATATCGGAAATATCATACAATTTCTTGGTATGCATTAAGTTATTTTTTTCATGCCTTTAGATTTCAAGGAATTACTGTGAGTCAGTGTTACACTATGGCTTTTGTACACTGTAAAACCTAGAAGCAAGAGCAGAGCATTGTTGTGCGCCCCTCCAACATTTATCATAAAATACAGGTGCAGAGTTTCATTGCAATATGTTTGGAGAATTTTAAGCTGCAGTATGAGCCAATATAAATAGAACCAGAAATCAAAATAGAATATTTCCCACTTTTTAGGGCCACACACTCCTTCTGGATGAAACAACGATTTACTTGTACCTTCAATCCAGTATACTGTTATTCACTGCTCACGAAGGTGTCTTCTCCACATTGGAGAGACCAAACACAGATTGGGCGACTGCTTTGCAGAATGTCTGCATTCAGTTTGCAGACATGACCCTGAGCTTCCAGTTGCTTGTGGTTTTTATTCTCTGCTCCTCTCTCACTCAGTCCTCTCTGCCCTGGCCTCCTACACTGCTCCGATGAAGCTCAATATAATCTTTCACTTTGGCACTTTACAGCCTTCTGCTTAGTTCAACAGTTTCAAATCATAACCTCTGTCCCCACTTTTCTGGATGACAGGTGTTGTCATGCGTCTGCTATTCCTGTCTATTCACCTTTTGCTCCTCAACTTGTCCCACTACCATCCTCTTTTGCTTTACTATCCTCTCCTTTTGTTAATTAATACCTTCTGCCTTCCACCCTATCATTGACCTTCCCTATTATTCTTTCCTCCCCACTCTGTCTTTTCCTGGCTCAGCACTTACTTAAAATCTGTTACATCTCTCATTTTTTTCTAGTTCTGATGAAAGATCATCAGTCAGAAATGTTTTAAAACTTTTATTTCCCTCTCCGCAGATGCCATTTTATGCTCTTATTTCAGATTTCCAGAATCTGCAGTATTTTGCTTTTATAAGTGGAAACTAAATCTGTTTCTTATGCTGTACTTTTGCCTAATCATTGTTTTACGTGAAGTAGTTTGGTTTCAAATACAAGCTGAGGAGCTTGACCACAAAGGATATATCAACAAAGTGCACAGTATTGAACCATTTAGCTAGGCAATTAGCTAAAATTTGGTCCGCAACTATATTTGGGCATGAGAGTAATGATTCGCAGGCTGCCCACACCTGTTGATGTGGAGGAAGGCAGCATGCAAATTTGTCACCTCATTTACCTGATTGTAGTGTGAGGCTGAGCGTCTCCCATATTGCTGTCTGCTGTTGCACTCAGCAGGAGTGAAGCAGCATGTGCTAATAGCATATGATACGTCAGCCTTCGGTTCTTTAAGGCAGTATGCCCCTCATAAAGGGGAGCTGTACTGAATTACAGGATGCTGCTGAACACCCTTGTTGCAATTGTAAGGAAGTAAAATGAAACACCAAGCCAGAGATAGGGCTTCAGGTCATGAATGGTGGAGGTAGACAGGAGGAGTATTGCGGTAACTTTGACAAACGGACCACAGGAGGCTCAGGTACAGGTCACGATCGTTTATTCAAGCAATTGCAAGGAGAGAACCATCTCAAGGCAGCTAGAGATAGCACGCTGCTAAATTACAATTGTTCACCATATTTATACATTATTGGTCACGTACAAGAACATTCTCCAGATTCTGATCTCGTCAACACATAGGTTTACATTAAACAGGCATCTCTGGTAACAGGTACATGCATCGTATGTCGCTATTTTCACCCAGGCAGAGACCTTCCCTCCTATCTAAGCTAGGACCACCTGTCCTTCCCCTATTTGTTGAAGAGCACACTTAATCTTAATTGTTTTCCAACTTAAATCTCCAGTCTAACTCCCAGGACCTTGCTGGTGATTGCAAACCCTGAGGGTGTACAAAGTTCAAGAGTGTATAAGGTTCATCTGGTTTAACTGTTGATGTACTGATTTGCGCTGGCCTGCCTGTAGATCCTAATTTAAGTAATTCATTCCCTTATAATGCAGTCCTACTTTCTTCCCCCTAACAAGGGGCCGGCAGACCCTCGAAGACCACCCTCAGAAGTCATTGGGAGCTGGTGTCCAGGGAGGTCAAGTCCCAAATTCTGCCACAAGAAATCTAATGACCTCACAAGAGTGCTCAGTGAATGCATCTCCTTCCCATGACTTCACCTACCCATCACTTCACCAGCTGCTCAATGCATGAAAGTTTCATCGCTTGTCCAGCATCAGTCGCTGGCACTCAGGACTCACACCGAACATTCAGGTACTCCAGCTCACCCTCCTACCAATGCTGCCAGCCTCACACCCATGAATTGCTGCTTCCACATACCTCCGCCTCTTCAGCTAAAGCAGGCACATTACCCAAACACAGTGCTACACAATCACTGACATTCTCCCCCCCATCTCTTGGAGGATAAGGTGGCACTCAATAGAAGGGGACAAGCAGAGTATTGGGGTGCAAAAACACCTGCTTCTCCTGAGCCCGACAGAGGAGATGCTTCCAAGCATCATGGGTCATCTGTGATGGAGCCCATAGTATTGTGCAACATTGAGAACATTGAGGATAATGTTATGTTCCTGCTTTTTGACCCTTCTCAAACCCCAGCTTACCCTCATCCTGATATTTGGTATGATGAGCAAACTGGATTGACCTCTTGCTTTCTAATCCACCCCCTGCACTCATCCCAACCTTTCCCCCTCTGATTCTCTGCTTTCAGATACACAAGAACTGTCACTAGCCTAGGCACAGCAGCCACATAAGAAGGAAGAGAGCAACTGCACAACACTAATGAAGAGGCCTCATTACTTGATCTGTCATTTGTGGTCACTAACACAGGAACTGGCACTGCATATACCTTGGAGGCCGGTATAGAGTCAGAATCTGCAGATGGTAAGTCATCTGGAACAAAAGGGGCTGTACCGAGGCCAGGAGCAAAAGATGCCAGCTCACTGGAGGGCAAGTCTCAAATGAGTTCTGCCACAGGTTGACATACAGGAGAGCACTGAGTGAATGCACAGCAAGATACTGGGTACATTAGCTGACCTACCAGGCAGCCTCTTGTCACTGTCAAGAAGCATGAGGGAGTACTTTAAATAACGCTAGTGCTAAGCCCCTCTTGCAGCAGCTGAACACTTGGACCTGTATTTTCATCTCAAGCTTATGAAATGCGAGTCGGGCCCATTTTGTGCCCTCAGAAATGCACACCTGACTCATGGTTGACTTTGCATTGGATTTTCTCTTCTTTATGCAAGGCCAAAGTCCAGCTTGCAAGCTGCAATGAACTGCAGGAGGAGTATGGGTGCAGAGCTGGTGAGAAGGCCCGCCTCAGTTCTTGGGCACAGCAGCTCCGTTCCCAACATCAATCTAATGCCCCCTAAACCTTACCCCTCACCTCCCCGCCAGTGACTCCATGCCCCCTCATATCCCCCATGCCAACTGATGCTCCTCCATGTCCCTCATACTCTCCAAACCCTGACCTATCCCTTATACAACCCCATAACCTCTCCATGGTTCTTCATACTCCCCATGTCCCCCTCCATGCCCTCCCCCATAGCCGCTCCATATCCACTATGTACTGTTCTCAGGGGCCATGCAATAGCAATAGACGCAGGTGAAAAAAACCTGTAACTAATAAAACTCTCATTCAAACCTCTGTCATTGATACTCTTTCGAGTTATCAACAGTCACAGAGCGCAACTCATTTCGAGTACAATCACAGTTCTTGGTTTCTGGGAGTGGGACATGAACCCACAACCCTCTGATTCAAAGGCGAGGGTGCTATGAACTGAGCCGTTGATAATGCAAAAAACCTGCAGGCCCACAGAAAAAAAAGTTAATTCCTTTTAAGTGGCCATTAAGCTGTGTAAACAAACAACCACGAATTCAAGAACCACAAAGATAGATTATCTAATCTACAACTCCCTAAAACTGTCAATCATTCACCTGAGCAGCTGTGTCAACAGAGCCCAGTGCTTCATAATGGCCAGAGTTAACAAAACATTAGCTTTCAGCTCCAGATCCCCTAAAACTGAAAGACCAGATGTTAGACCATAAAACCTTAAGACATAGGAGCAGAAATTAGGCTATTCGGCCCATCGAGTCTGCTCCGCCATTCAATCATGGCTGATAAGTTTCTCAACGCCATTCTCCCGCCTTCTCCCCGTAACCTTTGATCCGCTTACCTATCTATCTCGGTCTTAAATACACTCAATGACCTGGCCTCCACAGCCTTCTGTGGCAATGAATTCCATAGATTCACCACTCTCTGGCTAAAGAAGTTTCTCCTCATCTCTGTTCTAAAAGGTCTTCCCTTTACTCTGAGGCTGTGCCCTCATTTCCTAGTCTCTCCTACTAATGGAAACATCTTCCCCATGTCCACTCTATCCAGGCCTTTCAGTATTCTGTAAGTTTCAATCAGATCCCCCTCATCCTTCTAAACTCCATCGAGTATAGACCCAGAGTCCTCAAACGTTCCTCATATGTTAAGCCTTTCATTCCTGGGATCATTCTCGTGAACCACCCCTGGACCCTCTCCAGGGCCAGCACATCCTTCCTGAGATACGGGGCACAAAATTGTTCACAATATTCTAAATGTGGTCTGACCAGAGCCTTATAAAGCCTCAGCAGCACATCCCTGCTTTTATATTCTAGTCCTCTCGAAATAAATGCCAACATTGCATTTGCTTTCCTAACTACCACGGCAACCTGCAAGTTAACCTTAAGAGAACCCTGGACTAGGAGTCCCAAGTCCCTTTGTACTCCAGATTTCTGAATTCTCTCCCCATTTAGAAAATAGTCTATGCCTCTATTCTTTCTACCAAAGTATTCCTACCAAATGTTGTTACATTTCTATTTCAAAGTTGGTTGCCTGTCAATTGAGCAGGTGCTTTTTTAAAAATTTCACCAGCAGGGCACCTTCTCGAGAAGCAAAAAGATGTGTTAGCTTTTAAATCTCAGTCCAAAACAGGGCATGAGAGTTTGCAAAGCACAAAATTTTTGAATGTTTTGTATGCATTATGACATTTTCTCCACTGGGGAAAGTACTGTAATGCATGTCAACACTTACAAAATGGTCAATGTAATGGTCAAGTTATCTTTGAAGGACAGAGCCCTATGATCAATCATTACATTAAAACACATCTACATTACAATACAGCATCTAATAATGATATTTGAAGGTATCAAAACATTAATGCCAGAATGTTCCAGACTCCTCAGAATGTTTAGATTTCTCCCAGTGGTCACAAATTCTCCAAGGAGGTGTTTTATTGGGCTTCCAAAACCTCCACCAGCACATGAAATTTCATGGGGAAGGAAATTTAAATTTTCCATGGTCCTCACAATGACTATTCCGACCTCAAAAGAGGTGTGTGGACATTTTGCACTGAAGGGCTTCCCTACTCATGAAAAGGCCACACGAAAATGGCATGAGGTTGGAAAGGTTGAGGCAAATTGTTTTTCCAGCAAAAAGCTATTAAGTTCAATGTTTTGCAATCTGATTCGCGCCTCCATTGTAAGATTGAAATCTGGCCCTTGATTTTTGTTGAATGACATGTGAATTCATTGAACGGACCTCCATGGTCCAAATTTAGGAAATGGGCATCACATCAGCTGCTAGGAATGTGTATCACCATGATTGCACCACATCAGCTGTCTCTGGTGCAGGCAGGGAACGCCTATGCATGCACACTTTTCAAGATCATATGGTGGAAGCAGCTGGTGTCAAAGTGTGCATTGCCAGGAGGCTGATTGGCCACTGTCTCCAGCGATACAGATCTGGATTAAGCACACAATGGGCGGAATTTTCCATAAATGAGACTAAGTGTGGTGGGGGGGGCGGCATCAGCAACACCCGCCCTGCTGACCCAAACAGCAGGAACTCACGCCCCATTCTGCGCTTACAGCCTCATTAATTATGCAAAGGTCCATTTTGGTCTGAATCACCTGGCGGGTCGGGAGTTGATTTGTGCGGCTGCCATCAGCTGGCAGGTTCACACGTCCGGGCGCCGTATTTAAAGGCCAGTCGAACACACAATCTCATTCTCTCCAGTCCACCAGAGATGTCTGGCAGCCAGAAGAGGAAGGCCAAGGTCCTGAAGAACAAGGCAGCACCTCGCTTCAGGCACCAAGCCCTAAAGCCCTTAATCAGAAGGGTGCCGGCTCACAGGCATGCACTCTATCCCAGGGATGGCTGCAAGAAGCATTGCAGCCTCATCTCTCCGGCCTGGGAGGCGGTCGCAGAGCAGGTCAGCGCTGCTGGCAATCCGTGCCTAAAAGCTATCCGGTGCAGGGAGAAGATGTATGATCTCATCAACTCCACTAGGGTACGTCATCCTTCAACTCCCTCCAATATCAAACTCTCATCATGGCATCATGCACTCAGACGGCTACTTTCTTCAGGGATCTCACACAACCATTAGTGGGGGACACATATCAACACTCATTCTTTCACCGAGACTTTCACATCACCACCATCCCATCTATCATGTTGCTCACACCCCATCCTCTGGCGCTTCTGGGGAGGGCTTACCACACACAGGGGACATGCATCTCACCCAGTCCCTGCTCCATCCCTTCTCACCACATGCCTTTCTTTCTTCTTCATACAGGCCAAGCTGGCACACAACAGGCGCGAGAGAACGCAGACCGGGGAAGGGATGGCCGACATCATCGCCCTCACTGAGTTTGAGGAAGCTGCAGCTGAGCTGGCTGGGGAGTACAGGGATCTCTCCTGTGGGGAAGGGGAGACCGGCCTCTCCCACCAACCCAGTATGGATCACAGCTCCATCACCTCATCAAATCCTGAGATTCTCAGAGTCACGTGCAGCCTTATATGGCTCATGCTCATTAGTTGAAACTCTATTTTCTATTTTCTAGGCACCAGCAGATTGAGGCCCCCAAGCCAGTCCAGCACCACCAATGTGAGCCCCCAGACTTCATCTGAGGAGGAAGCTCAGGCAGAACCGTCCCTGCGCTCACACGCAGCCTCCACCAGCTCAGAGACACACACATCGGTGGGGCACAGATGTAGATGAGGCTCGAGCTCACTTTGTGGGGAACACCTCACTGACACGTCTCCGCTGCAGACAGAGGCAGGGACAGCTGAAGACCAGCCACCCGCTCGGTCCGAGTCGGATGATGAACCACTGGAAGCGGCTGCCAAATCTATGCTGGAGATGCAACAACAGGTGGTGGAACATCAGGCAGAGATTTGGCAGTCACTCAGCAGACTAGAGCGAACGATGGAGGAGTCAGTCCACTTTCCATCTGATATCATGGTTCTGACATGCGAGTGCCTCGAGGTAATCATGGGAATGCTGGCAACCACCATGGAGACTTTGGTCCAGCAGGTCTTGCTGGATTTGTGCTCGGCCCTGCACTCCATGGCCACACACCCTGGTGGGCACCATCAGGATGTAGGCGACATGGGAATGAGGCACCTTAACCCCCATCCAGGTGTACCATCTCCTGCAGGAGCCAGGGTGGGGCCCTTGGGCACCCACAGGGAGGATGAGTGTCAGACAAACATCTTAGAGGCCTTCTGTCAGGACACCCCAAGGGTGTGCAGCCGCTCATAGCCCCCTCTGCCTGTGACCCCATCCACCCCAGCTTCTCAAGCCATCGAGGGCGCTTCTGCCCCTGAGCAGGTGACCCTTATCAGGCTGGGGCCCCCCAGGCCACGGGCCACCAGAGGACGTCTGCCAAGGTCATTGCAGACATCAGGACGTAGCAGTCAGCAGGCTACCTCCACCTCTGCTGCGGACATCGAGGCTGCACCCAGGCGTAGCGTTAGAGTTGGGAAAGTTCGGAAAAACTGATGTCGCTTTTGGGTCATGGGCATGCTAGACATGTAAATAAATTGTGCTTTTGTTAATACATTTGATGGTTATGTGAATGTTCCTGTCAACTGAAGGCGTTGTGATTTTGTACTTTGGAATCCTGTTATTTCGAAGTTTAGCCTTCCTCCCACTTGGTGATAGTATCCCACTGTGAGATTCACATTCCTGTGATGTCAGCCTCAGTAGAACTAGTATCCATACCCTTGTGTGATGTCTGGGAGGTGTGTTTAAATCTTTATTTCAAATGTGTGATGTAAGTGTTTCTAACCCTTCCTCCTCAAAGAGCGAGGGCAGCTCATCAGCATTGATAATCTAGCAGCATTTGTGTCTCCTCAGTGGTAGTGGCAGAAGAAAAGACATGGACAGGAGGAGGAGATCCCTAGGCATGTCCACATCTCGGTCGCAGCAGCGTTTGCATCATTAGATGGCGACAAAGGCTTCAAGCCTTCTCTCGTATCGCTCTTGATCCTAAGTGGGCTCTCAGTTCCCAGGGTGAGCTCACTTGTGGGGCCCCATGGACCAAAGCAAAGATCATGGCCTGGTGATACATGAGACAAGTGTGAATGTGGGACTTAATCTTGCTGCAAGTGGATGGACATCCCCTGAGTTGAAAGAAAACGGCATTGAGGGCTAGGAGAGATGTGGCCATATTCCCGAGCTTGACTTTACGCCTCCTGGAACTTGTCAGCAATTAATGTATCACGGGCAAGTCTCCCACGTCTTCCTTCCTCCATGGCGTGATCGCACTCATACTGACCCTCAGCAGCCTCCTGAGGTTCCTGAGCCTCCGGATCGTCATCCTCCGATGAGCTGTCACCCTCCTCTAAGTCATCATCTTGCAGGGGGTCACCTCTCTGCATAGCCAGATTGTAAATGGCACAGCACACTGCAATGATGTGGGAACTCCAATAGGGAGTGTATTGGAGTGAGCCACCTGAGTGGTCCAAACATCTGAAACGCATCTTCAGAAGCCCTATGGCCTGTTCTGTAAGGGAGCGTGTGGAGCTGTGAGCAGTGTTGTACTTCTCCTCGGAACAACTCTGAGGGTGACACACGGGTGTCATTAGCCAGCGTTTCAGTGGGTACCCCTTATCCCCAAGCAGCCATCCCTGCAGATATAATGGCCCCTCGAAAATCTCAGGCACCTGGGAGTTACTCAGGCTGTAGGAGCCATAGCAACTCCCAGGGTACCATGCAGAAATGTACCGTATATGCTTCCAGTGATCATGCACCACTTATACGTTGATGGAATGATAGGCCTTGCAGTTTATAAACATTAGGGCCTGCTGCCTCCAAGCCTGTGTAACCACATGGGTGCAGTCTATTGCACCTTGCATTCTTGGGAAGCCTGAGATGGCGGCGAAGCTGATGAATCTTGCAGCCTGGTTATCTTTGTCCAGAGCAAACCTGGCACAAAGATGGGCCTTCCTTGTAAAGGGCATCTGTGACCTCTCTTATGCACCGATATGTCGCGGACTGAGAGATGCCGCACAGATCGTCTGTTGATCCTTGGAAAGAACCAGAGGCCAAGAAATTGGGTGCAGCGGTCACCTTCAAAGCTACTGACAGGGGATGCCCTCCAACTCCATGTGGCATCAGGTCTTCACGAAGAATGTGGCATATGTGATGTTCCAGATCTCAGGACAAGCGTCAACGTGCCTGGCATTGCCTCTCACTCATTTGTAAATAGGAAATGCTTGGACGATAAGCCCTAGGTCTGGCGCGTCAGATAACCCCCGTTGTCTGGGTCTCTCCTCCTGACCCTCCTGTTCATGCTCTGGCTCCGCTTGACCATGTCCCTCCTGCTGGAGCTGCGTGCGGAGTCGCATCTCCCTCCTTCGCCTCCTCCATTGCATTAGGACCCTGACAAAGGCAGCATTGAGCCCTGGATCCATATCTGCTTTTGCCTTCTCTCTGAAAGGAAACATTAAAGACATTAATGATTCAAGGGGCAAGAAAGCAAAGCTCAGAAGATGACACGTTTGGAGACTGCAAGGTTCCATAGTTTTTCCTGCCCTACTTGCATGGTGGCTGATGCTGCCTTGTCCCTGAGACAGTAGCACACACACATCAAGGTGACCAAGATGGCATCGCAGATATGTAACATCTTGAGACCTGTGTGGGATGTTGAAGTTTAAGTGAGATGAATGACCCAACCTAGCTCTGTGCTCCAGTCTCTGATGTGGCATATCAATGACCAAGCAGCTGCTCATGGTCAATAACTGGATGGCCTTTGGCCCACTTGGAGCGTTGCATCTGGTGAACACGTGACAGGCCTTCATTGGTGGAATGACATATATGATACAGCTGTGCCTCCTTTACTATTGCCTGCATTCCCAAATTCTGCATTCTTATATGTTACTCTTGAGATGCAGCGACTGTGATGTGAAGCCACTGAGTTCTGAGTAGCCCTTTAACAGTGTTAATGAAGCTATTGATTTTCAGTGGCTTTCATCGCAAGGTCTTCCTCCTTTCTTTCTAAGCAGACTCCTGTTCACTCCTGCGGCAACAAGAGGTTAGAGGGCGGCCCCAGAAAGGCGCCCATAGTGTTTTCCCTTCCCTCTCACTGCCATTCCACAGCCTTCCCTCCCTGTTGACCCCTTAGTGTTCGTCAACCTGACTCTTGCTTCACAGACCACCCTTGGTTGAAGTGTTAGTTGTCTTGTTTATTTTTTTTAATGATACACACAGGCCATTCTCATTGTAGTTGAACTAACTTTATTGATAACATGTTTTCCTAAGATGAACACATATCTGCAGTGTCTGAACTCTATCAAGACAGGCTCTAACATGTGCTATCTGACCTTCCATCCCCAGGTCAGGTGACCCCATATATTGTACAGAGTACCATATAGTATCTTATACTGGAGTCCACAATCACAATATCTATTATCATGATGCTAGTCTCTGAAAGTGGAGGCCTACATGAGTACCACAGCACATTGGTGTTCCTCGGGACAATGAAAGCAAAGAGAAGGAGCAGACCAATCCTACAGCCCCAACAGAGTGACATTCATTGCAACAAGACCGGTGCAGCATTATGGCAGGCATGTTCCAGACACTTCGAAGTTACCAGCGAACTGAGGTCCGACTTGTGCACACCGCACTTTATCAAACGGATTTGAGGCCGACGTAATTTCCCGCTGGCTTGACAGAAGATTGGAAGGTGTGGCAATATTCTAGCGTGCAACTGTTTTAATGAGCATTCATAACGTGCTAATGAATGCAAATGGTGTTCGCACCACTAGTTGGCGGGATAACCAACCTGCCACGAACACGCCGCTGGGAGAATTGCGACTTGTTTTTACGATGGCAGATTTGCAACTTTTTGCCTGGATTCACTGGATTCTCTGCTCCCACCCGCCACAAAACCCGCTACGGGCTGGATGGGAGAATTCCGTCCAATGTGTTTTCTGATTCATTTGTCAGATAGGAGTCAATGGCCACATGTATAAATTGTTTAAAATTTGGCCATGGTCTTGCTGGGTGTTACATGAGGATATGTACTCTGGTACTAAAGGTCAATCACTAATTTGTTATAGGTATACGTTAATGCCCCTTGGTCCCACATGGAAATGCAATCAGTCCTTAGTTTAGCGCAAAAAACAAGTGACCATTTTCAAAAAATTTACAATAATCTCATTAACCAAACTCCTCAATCTTTTGTTTTTCTTGATAGATTTCATTGCCTGTTCATACTCATTTTGGTGCTTTCATACATTCTTGGTAGGCCCCTATTGATGGATTTTCAAGCTGTGTTCCTTATTTATGGTTCAGATGTTTCCTACATCTTACTGAGCTGTATGAAATATTTTCCTCTGAGGAAGATTTGCTTTATCCTTCCACATTTCCTACTGACTACAATCTCAGATCATATGGTAAGGAATCAAATGGGATCTAAATTGAACAGTTTCAATAATGGGCAGGCAATCCACTTTGCCAGAATACCATCCGAACAATGAAAATGAAAATTATCGCCATTATAATTACTTTTTGTATCTCATTTCTGTCAGTGGTGATGTGATAGGTATTTTCAATGTTAGAAATATCACCCTTTGACACGTTTTTAAGGTATGTTACACTAATAGTACAACCTGGTTCCAAATTATGGGTTTCCCATAAATCACTCAAAATGAAATATTTTCCATCCACCAATTTGTTTCTCAATAATTGAAATATCTACCATCCAAAATAAGAGTTTAAATAACATTTAAAAGCATGACATACCTCACAATAATATAATTTCATTTATCATTGATTTAGCTCTTACGTTTGCAGTAAAATGTTTATTTGACGGCTTCAACTTGTCACAAAAGCCTGAGTTTTCAGTGAGTATTTATATCTTGTAATAGTCATGAAAGAACTTTCAATCACATCTGTGCATTTTGAGTATGTTCTGTTTGCAGGCTGTGCATCAACAGGAAATGATGGGTAACAGAGTATAGACCATCATCCTGTGCTTCAAGAGCTCCTTTTCTGTTTCAAAAAATAAACTTTGAAAGAAGCTGGAGATTGAATTTCAAAGATTTTATTTCAGGCAAGTGATAACTTGATGTAAATACATTAAAATTGTGCTTCTCTGGTATGAATTCCTCACAGAAAACAGAGCACAAGTGAACATAAAAACCCACTGTTATGTGGGAAACAACAATGGGATCCATAACAGCTTTCATGTTTTTATTTGTTGATAGAAAATTTAGTGGTATGCCTATAGAGAAATGAAGATCTTTAGTCAGTCAAATGCTTTTGGTTATATTTGTTCAGTTAAAATATTTCTCTCGAACTACCTTCCAGGCATAATGACTTTTATTATATTAAATTTGAAAAATGAGCCTTCATTATTTTAAGGTAATTTTTGTTTTGTTTTGGAAATATGTGTTTATTAAAGACTGTATGATGGAAAAATTAGATGTTGTTGCTCATGCTTTCTAGGCAGAAGATGGGAGCACGTAGATCCAATTTAGGGGCTAACGCCTTGTGCCAAATAGCATCAAAAAATGTCCAGTGCCATACTGGCTTGGGTAAGTAGTGGCTTGTAGTGTTAGACTAAAACAGGAAATACAACTTTTAATATGCTAATACTGATTTTGGGATCCAGTTCAGAAATTTGTTGGCCTTGAATGGTCTAGAAGTCAGGCCCACTTCATTCAGGATTACTCTGGGTTAGATTTTCATCTCCCGATAGAGGTGGGAATCCGGCTGCAAAACACTGAACTTTTTTTTATTGTTTTACAGGATGTGGACATCACTGGCTGGGCCAGCATTTGTTGTCCATCCATAATTATCCTCAAGAAGGTGGTGGTGAGCTGCCCTCTCGAACTGCTGCAGTCCATGTGATGTAAGTACACCCACTGTGCTGTTAGGAAAAGAATTCCAGGATTTTGACCCAGCGAAAGAACAGCTATGTAGCTCCAAGCCAGGATGGTGTGTGTCTTGGAGGGGAACTTACCCTTGGTGGTGTTCCCATGCATCAGCTGCCCTTGTCCTTCTATGTGGTAAAGGTCAAAGTTTTGGAAGGTGCTGTTGAAGGAGCCTTAAGAGTTGCTACAGTGCATCTTGTAGATGGTACACACTCCTGGCACTGTGCATCGATGTTGGAAGGTCTGGAGGTTGAAGGTGGTGAATGGGGTGCCAATCAAACAGGCTGCTTTGTCCTGAATGGTGTCAAACTTCTTGAGTGTTGTTGGATCTGCACTCATCCAGGTAAGTGGAGAATATTCCATCACACTCCTGACTTATGTCTTGTAGATAGTGGACAGGCTTTGGGGAGTCCGGAGGTGAGTTGCTTTTTTTTTATTCATTCACGGGATGTGGGCTTTGCTGGCTGGGCCAGCATTTATTGCCCATCCCTAGCTGCCCTTGAGAAGATGGTGGTGAGCTGCCTTCTTGCAGCAGGATTCACAGCCTCTGACCTGCTTATGCAGCCACAGTATTTATATGACTGGCCCAGTTCAGTTTCTAGTCAATGGTAACCTCCAGGATGTTAATAGTGGGGGATTCAACAATGGTAATGCCATTAAAGTCAAGGGGAGGTGGTTAGATTCTCCCTTGTTGGAGATGGTCATTGCTTGGCATTTGTGTGGCACAAAAGTTATTTGCCAGTTATTAACCCAAGCCTGAATATCGTCCAGGTTTTGGTGGAAAAACAATTTTCCTCTGCATTTCCAACTGCGTGCCATTTTTATGTGGCCTTTCCACAGGTCAGGAAGGCTTTGGGTACAAATTACACGTGCACCTCTTCTGAGGTCGTGGTTCCCATTGTGAGGACCATGGGAAATTTGAATTTCCTTCTCCACACCATTTCCTTGTGCTGGTGTGGGTTTTGGAAGCTCAAAAAAAGTATACTTTCTGGAGAGTTTGTGACCACTGGGGGAAGGCTGTTGAGGAGTCTGGAACATTCTGGCAATGTTAAATGTTTTGACACCTCAAATATCAGTATGAGATGCTGTTTTGTAATGTAGATTTGTTTTAAATGCAATGATTAATTATTAGCTTTTATCCAATGGTGAAATTTTCATGATACATTCAAAACTGTAGAAAAATATTCTGGAAAACTGTATTGTTCTTGACTAAGATTTAAATGTCCAGATACCTTTTACTTTGAAAAATTGGCCCTGCTGTTGAATGTTTAAAAAAATCTAACCACCTGCTCCACTTCTTTGATTGACATGCCATCTGCTTTGAAATGGAAATGAAACATCATCTGATATTTCAGTTTCAAAGAGTTCCTCAGCTGAAAACTAATATTTTGATAGCTGTGGGAATTATGAATGCTTCATTGAGTTCCAAAAGCTATAGAGTATTTAGCTCTGTTGACACACCTGCTCAGGGGAGTGACTGACAATTTTAAGAGGTTGTAATAACATAATCTGCCTTTGATGTCATTCATGAATAGATAGTTGTTTATTTATACAACTTAATGGTCATTCAACGGATTAACTATTTTTTCAATGGGCCTTGAGGGTTTTTTTCCTATGCAGTATCAATTACAGAAGTTTGAATGAGAGTTTTATGATATTGTTACAGATTTATTTTTCACCACCCATTGCTATCGTATGCTCCTGAGGACTGTACATTGTGGATATTGGGCAAATGGTGATGGAAGATATATGGAGGGCAAAGATGGGGAATGGGGGAATATAAGGAGGCATGGGGGTTATGAGGGGGCGTGGAGGGGGTCATTGGGGGTAGTTGTGGAGGGTGAGTGTTGAGGTTTGAGGGGATAGGAACGATGTTGGAAGCTAGGATGCTATCCTCTAGAACTGAGGTCGGCCTTCTAACCAGCCCGTCTCTGCACCTGTACTGCACTGCGGCACGCAACTGCATATTGCCCTTGTGTGAAAAAATGAAAATCCCCAGCAATGTTAGTCCTGGATTGGGTGTGCATTTGCCAAGTTGCAGAAGGTCCCGACTTGCATTTTGTGAGCCCAAGACAGAAATCTGGGCATCTGTCTACATGCAACCTAAGCAGTGGTTCTTAAAAGGGCTGGTGGAGGTAAACTTATTTGTAAAAAATTACCTTAACGCAGAGTTGGGAGGAGTTGAAATATTCTCTACACAATGTTCATGCTGGCCTGCAAACTAAGTTCTACCCTTATGAGTCAACAAGCTCACTAATAGAGGATCATTTTTTTCTCATTAGCACCCATCTTGCACATAAAAACACTGCCACTTTTAAGGTTGGTAAATTTCGTTGGGGACAATAATTCTGATGCCAGAGCTTCTATCTGTAAGTCTCGTGATAAAATTCAAATTGGGACTAAGTGACATCATTTTGACACCAACACCATTTTCTGACCTCACTTTCTGACTAATACCACTTCTTGATCCTGTCCATTGACCATGTGCGATACAAGTCCAGAGGTTACCATTTCAAATGAGATTGAAATAATCATTAGTTGCTGTCAGGTTAAACTACATAGGACTTTTGGAGATATTTGTCTTGTAGTAGATTATGGATTTGTTGATATTAAAGGATATGAAAACATTTGAATTTACTGCTGTAGATTCTGTGCTGTTAAGAAAATTTTGCCATTCCACTTTTTTCATAATGGGGTCCCTTGAGAAATTCACACTACAAGATTATCAAGAGCAGGAGGGAGAAGATGAGGTGCAGGGGAAAGGGTTATACAGCACTGCAGCTGGAAGGAAAGCAAATAGAAGGCGGCATTCTTGAAGGATCCTTACTTTCCCAGGAGTTTACAGGCTCAGGATAACATGTCGGCAATTATATTAATGAACAATTCGTGTGTGATGACCAGTAACACATTGTGAAGGTATGGGCCAATTTCCTTGCAGCTCCCATGATATTTTAATCATGCCACATAACAAGTTAAAGGTTGGTTTCTTGAAGACGCATCCACTCATGATTCCACTTCAGGACCCACGCTCAGCTGTGGAACATGGCTATAATCAGATCCATGGATCAACTAGGACCCTCATCAAAGCTGACCATCAGAGTTAGCAAACAATAATTCATACACTTGGGCAGGTCTGATACCTTCCTGCAATACAGTCCAGCCAGAATGTCCCGTATGATTGTGGCTTGCTGTGTGTGGTATGACTCTGCTCTGCAATGGAACATCACATGCTGCCATGATTGGAGGAGGATCTTCAGCACATTGAGGGAGAGGACACTGATGAAATAGAGGGTGGCAAGGAAGTTGGTGGGATCCAACTGGCTGAAGCTCATTGAAGAGAACTTCAGGAGAACAGTCCATGCTCCTCTGTTTTAACAGTCACATCAGCATCTGTCCCATTATTTCCACTTGAAAATAAACAACTGCCCAAAGACCAAAATTGATATTCATGCCTACTAACATTGGAGGATCATCAACTACTACAGGTACACTTTACTGCACAGAGATTTCAATGGCATTGTGATATTACTAACTTACAGAAAGACCTACACATTATTAATACTCTCAAGTTAAAATTGTGCATATCCAGTCAATAAAGAATAGTCAGCAAACAGATGCCCATTTCAATGAGCACAAAGAAACCAATTAAATCAGCTCAAACTCTTCCTGGAAATCCATTCCACCATTATTTTGCATTTTCACTTAGCTGAGGGCTCAGTATTGGAAATACATTTTTCAACAGATAGCTGCCTTTTATGAGATTAGCTGTTTCTGCCGATATTGTACCCTTGCTGAGAAGAACAAGGCATTGCTTTGAGTAAGTTTTCCAGAGAAATCATTCAGTCAGCTGATGAAAAAGCTTAATTAGGTAGAAGACTTTTACCTGAATTCTCCTCTTAATTACTTCCTGTTTTGGACTGTAAAACTGAGTAACCTGGGTTCTTGAATGCTATTGCCTTAAATGACTGCAAAAAAACTGTACTAGATTAATGGCCTCGGGGTGGTGGGGGGGAATCATCAGCCTGCTTTAAACACTACCAGAAACACTGCGTGTAAAGGCAAGCAGCTAACTTCACAGTCAGTGAAGAAGAGACATGAGATATCAATTTGGAAGTGCTTTGCCTGAGTGGCTGCTCTCTTCCTGCATCCTTTGATGTGAAGCACAGAAAACCTTGTTTAGGTATGCACAGGTTGCTCAGAGGAAGGACATTGAAATACTTTGAGAAAGCAAATGAAGGCGAGACTACGTATGATGCACCTCCACCAACTTTCTGTTGCCAATACACCTCCAATTTTCCCACCTCCCACTGTCTATCACATTTGTCTGCTTATGATGTCTAAAGCCTACTTTTCCTGTGTCTTCAGAGTTTTCACTGATGGCCCATCTCTGACAATTGTGTTTCTCAGATGACAGAAAGAAGAAAGAGCCTGCGTTTATACAGCATCTTTCACTACCTTAGGACATGCCAAAGTGCTTTATAGTCAGTGAAGTATTTTTCTTCAGGCAGTTGCTGTTGTAATGTAGAAAATGCAACAGTCAATTTTCATTCATCAAGTCCCCACAAACAGCAGTGTGATAACAACAAGATAATCTGTTTTTAGTGATGTTTGTTGAAGGATAGGTATCAATCAGAACATCAAAAATAACCCCCCTGCTCTTTTTGGCAAAACTGTCATTGGATCTTTTACATCCACCTTCGAGACCAGATGGGGCTTTGGCTTATGGTCTTGTTGGAAAGATAGACATCTTATCCAAAAGACCATTGGTTATGCTGATGGTTATGTTGAGCTTGTACTTTGGAGGCAGAGACGATGATGTTAAAGACATGTGAGGAGCATGGACACTCGCTTTATGTGAGTACTTGTATCCTATGGTGATGAGAGAAGTATTATCCCTTGAAGATTAGTAGAAACCCTTGTACCAGGCTGTGAATTAACTGAGTAGTTGTTAACAATGCCCTGTATGTGCAGGCAGACAGTAACACAAAAGTCCCTTCACAAACCATATACAAGTTGGCTCCTTTAAGTTATCAGGTGTGCAACCGCGTAAAAAAAATTAACTTAAAGAAATTGCTCAGGCATTCCAAAAAACTTTGAGGACTCTTGGTTGTTAGTTAAGGTGGTATTTGAGTGTTTGCACATATTGGCCTTCACATAATTGTGCTTTGCTGATATACAGGTGCCACAAGAGAAAAAGAATGATCAATAAGGAGATGAATGAAGGCCATATGATTGGTATTGGATGTGTATTGGAACGAGGGCTTAGACTTACCTAATTAACTTTATGAGGCCATTGAACCTCTTCCAGCACCATGTGGAAGTTGTTTGGTGTGATGCCAGCTGCATTGATTGCTCCTGCCATGTCACTCCATTCAGCTTGAACAACTGCTGAAAAAAGAGATGTGCTATTGAAGCTTCTCATCTTGCACTCATCAGGACAGCTCACAAGAAAATACCAACAGTAAAGGGAACAACAATATATACTGCATGAGAAGAGACTGCTGATTGGTTGGCAAGTGCACTCTTGATTGGTGGTGTTGTCGTGGGTAATGCAGCAGGAGACAGTTAACTGCCAAGCTTTTTGTTCAAGTTAAAACCAGACAGGCTGACTCTGATTGGTCAAGGCATAATCATGGTGAAAGAACCAGGGAATGGCTATTCCCCAAGTTTTGTTTAGTTGAAAAAGGCACAATACATGGACATGCTCCTTTTGCCTGCAAAGGACAGGCCCTGTGTGCGAATATATGTGGCTTCTAGCATGTGTAAATAAGCCACACTGCAAATCCAACTGATAATCTTAAATTGGTTTTCAGTGTAATTCTTAGCACCATCAGGATTGTTTAGCAAGTGCTGTCCAATTGCTGAATCACATCTAATGTTGAACACTAATGCCTGAATTTTTCAGATGGCAGGGTTTCCCTACCCGCCCCATCTGAAGAGTTGGCAGGGAACACATCCTCCCAGCGGACTCTGAGTGCCCCGGAGCCATTTCACATTCGAATGAGGGTCAGTTGGCTGCAGGTGGGAATTCCACCCCTCACTCAGGGGGAAGTTTTAGAGAGTTGCCAACCAATCAGATATACCGGCAGCTCTCCAGTCCTTGCAGTAACAAGAACTACAGTGACTGAAGAGGAATTTAGGAAGAAACCTGAGCCTAAGTCCTGGGAGTGGAGGCCAAGGTAAGTTTAAGGGGTCCCAGGGCGGGAAGGGTAGGGAAGGCCTGGGGAGGGGGTTGGGGTGCAAAGGAGGTGATCGCGGTGTCAGGGGAAAGGCCAGGGATGGGGGATGGAGATCCAGTGGCCACTGGACTTTAAGGGGGGGCGCCAGCAGTCAGAAGGGGGCTTCTGATGGAGGCATTGCCCCCTCTTCCCACTCAAGATCTAAGCTTGTTCCTTTTTGGGCTTCCCCCATGCCAGATAAATCCTCCCACCAGCCTAAAAATTGAGGCTGGGTGGGAAGCGGTACTTAAGTGGACAATATTCCATCAGCCATTGGGACAGATGGCCTGCATACTTGGCATTACACCAACACTGAAATTCTATTACCACATTACTCATTTGAGTGACAGGCAGAATTTCTTTTTGGCTTGACTGAACCATTTGCTCATCGTGCAAGCTTGATGATGATATATGGCACATCAAGCCATCCTACGGGTTAAGGGCTACCCTAAATCAGATGATTGCTTGTTGTATATTGCGCAAACTCATGAATGGGCCTAAGGCTGCCACTTCTAGGCCTGAAAAGTGCCCAGTATACCTCAGATTACCCTGACAGGGTAAGCTTTCTCAAAAATATCAGCAACAGGTAAAGTTAGCCGTTACACGCTGTTACTATGCAGTAGCAGCACAAGTGGTGTTCTCCACTAACAGGATGCTGCTGTCAAGCCAAAAAGACGTTCTGCCTTTCACACAAATGTGTAATGCGGTATATGAATTTCAGTTCTTGTGTGATGCCAAGTATGTAGATCATACGTCCCAATGACTGAATGGTTGTATCAAATAGCACATCCCTTTGGCTGTTCACAAGAGGCAAAGTTCTGACCATACCCAACCAGCCCGTGCTTACAAAACTCAAAACGCATGTCCAACATTAGATGTGATTCCACGATTGGACAACCAGCAATGCCCACATCACATGAATAAATATAAAAAAATCCTGATTGTACTAAGAATTACACTGGAAACCAATTTAAGAATATCAGTCAGGCTCACAATGTGGCTCACTTACACATGCTCAAAGTCACATATACTCACATACAGGGGCCTGTCCTTTGCAGACAAAAGGAGCATGTCCACGCATTGTGCTTTTTTCAACTAAACAGAAACTTGGGGGATAACCATTCCCTGGTTCTTTCTCCATGGCAATGCCTTGACCAATCAGACCTGCCTGGTTTAAATTTGAACAAAAAGCTTGGCAATTAACTGTTTCCTGCTGTATTCCCCATGGCATCACTTTTACTAATCAGAGTGAACTTGCCAACCAATCAGCAGTCTCTTCTCATGTAGTATATATTGTTAAAAGCAAAAAACTGCGGATGCTGGAAATCCAAAACAAAAACAAAAATACCTGAAAAAACTCAGCAGGTCTGACAGCATCTGTGGAGAGGAACACAGTTAACGTTTTGAGTCCGTATGACTCTTCAACAGAACTAAGGAAAAATAGAAAAGAGGTGAAATATAAGCTGGTTTAGTGGGGTGGGGGGGGACAGGTAGAACTGGATAGAGGGTCAGTGATAGGTGGAGATAGCCAAAAGATGTCATAGACAAAAGGACAAAGAGGTGTTGAAGCTGGTGATATTATCTAAGGAATGTGATAATAAGGTACAGATAGCCCTAGTGGGGGTGGGGTGGGGGGAAGGGATCGAAATAGGCTAAAAGGCAGAGATAAAACAATGGATGGAAATACATTTAAAAATAATAGAAATAGGTGGGTAAAGAAAAATCTATATAAATATTTGGAAAAAAGGGGGATCAGAAAGGGGGTGGGGATGGAGGGGAGAGTTCATGATCTAACATTGTTGAACTCAATATTCAGTCCGGAAGGCTGTAAAGTGCCTAGTCGGAAGATGAGGTGCTGTTCCTCCAGTTTGTATTGAGCTTCACTGGAACAATGCAGCAGGCCAAGGACGGACATGTGGGCATGAGAGCAGGGTGGAGTGTTGAAACAATTCATTTCAAATTCAGTTCAAAACATTTCAACACTCCACCCTGCTCTCATGCCCACATGTCCGTCCTTGTGGAGCATTCTAGAACGAGAGGCCATAGTTTTAGGCTAAGGGGTGGTAGATTTAAATCAGAAATGAGGAGGAATTACTTTTCTCAAAGGGCCGTGAATCTGTGGAATTCGTTACCTCAGAGTGCAGTGGATGTCAGGACGCTGAATAAATTCAAGGAGGAGATAGGCAGATTTTTAATTAGTAACGGGTTGAAAGGTTATGGGGAGAGGGCGGGAAATTGGAGTTGAGGCCGAAATGAGATCCGCCATGATCATATTGAATGGCGGGGCAGGCTCGAGGGGCTGAATTGCCTACTCCTGCTCCTAGTTCTTATGTTATGTTCTCACAGCTGACATATCATTGGTGAATTTGGATACATTACTCTTCGTCTCAGTCATTAATATAGATTGTAAATCAGGTTAAGTATCAATTTGTAAATCCTTCCAACACATACCAATGGCAGATGGTAAGAGCGGGAAATAGTCCTGCATAGCCATTTGATGGAAAGAAAATTGGAACCTCTACCATCACTATTCATAGCTCTGGACCACAACATTTCTTTAACAGTGCATGTTGGCACAACAACTTGGACTCCTTGGGGGGTGGGGGGCCCAGTTGGCTCAGTTGGCTGGACAGCCAGTATTGATCAGTTTGGTGCCAACAGCACGGGCTTTGATCTCCATTCTGGCTGTGATGGATTTGGGATCTGCCTCCTTCCGTACCTGAGGTGAAATTCATGGCGCTGTGGGTTGGACATGCCTTTGGGCAGAGAACTGAAGAAGAAGAGCTCAACAGCTCTGATTATATCCAGCTGCTTGCTTAATTTTACCTTATTGTCTTCCAAAGCAACTTATGACTTGAACCTAACTTCTAAGATTAATTATCCACTGTAAGAGCAATTGAAGAAGTATAGGTGCATAAGACATAAAGGGCTGGATTTTTGCTGAGTCAGGATGACTCCTGAGCCCTTTAAAAATGGCAGGCAGGACCTGATTGTGGAATTCCTGACCCCATCCCCAGGCTGTCTGATTTTGGAGAGTGCCTTTAAAGGGTGCAGGCAGATTCAGGTCTAAAGCTCATACTCAGCTCTCCCAACCTGACTGGTTCCATTGCAGAGATAGGAAGTCCTACTCCTCCACAATTTTCATGGAGTCATGCCAAATTTTTTAAGAGTTATGGTTCACTGCACTTCAGAGGAGTCGTGAGCTATGGTCTGAACGAGGGGACTTCTTAAAAGGTGAGTTTGAAAGGTCCTCCTCACAGCCCCTCTCCAGACCCTTTAAACATGCTTCAATCATTTCTGTGCTCTCAGTGAAGCCTAATTATGTATGTTTGGCTGAGAGCCCAGGCATCCATTAGAGTTTTAACACACCTGAGCCCCAGAGAAAATATTGCTTGATTGACAGCTTTGGTCCTCCGATCTCTGCTGTCGATTTCACAATGTTTATTTACACAAGGTTAAGAGGTTTCAAGGGCTGTTTACCCCCCCTTCAGGATGTCCTGCAGCCGCTCAGTGACATCTTTGACCCTGGCACCAGGGAGGCAACATACCATCCTGGTGTCATGTCTGCGGCCGCAGAAACATCTATCTGTTCTACTTATAATAGAATCCCCTATCTCTATTGCTCTCCCACTCTTTTTCCCCCCCTCTGTGCAGCTGAGTCACTCGTGGTGCCACAGACTTGGCTCTTTTTACATTCCTCAGGGAAACCATGGCCCCCAGCAGTATCCAAAATGGGAAGTCTATTAGAGAGGGAGATGGACCCAGGGAACTCCTGCATTACCTGCCTAGTGCTTTTACTCTGTCTGACTGTTACTCATTCCCTTTCTGCCTGTGCACTCTTTACCTGCAGTGTAACCACCTCATTATACATGCTATCCATGAAGATCTCATCCTGCTGATGCTACACAGTGACTCCAGCCACAGCTCCAGCTCCAAAATGTGGATTTTGAGTAGCTGCAGCTGAAGACACTTCCTGCACACATGGTAGCTCTGGACACTGGAAGTGTCCTTGACTTCGCACATCACACAGGAGGAGCATTCACCTTGGCTGAGCTTCCCTGCCATGACTTACCTTTAAATTACTCACTTTACTTTTACTTCCTCTAGATTAGAGAATATTAAGGACAGAAGAAATATTTACCAGGTCCTACTTGTCAAGGCTGCTGCTCTTCTTACTGAGGAAAGATAGAAAATGAAAGGATCCCTCCTTTCCACTTCACCGAACTCCCTGTCTCACTAAACTCCAACTGAAACACTCTAATGTATCCCAAAGCTGCACTGCAGATGACTTGCTTTTATGCTGTCTGAATCTAGCTTCTGAAAACCTGTTCAAGCCAGTTAAATAGTTAACAAGCTGCAACTGCAAACAGAGACTGTATAAAGCTGGACGAAAGCTCACCTTCTCGCAATCCAAAGAGCAACTTTTAGTTAGTTGCTAAATTAAAGAAAGGTTAGACTTTAAATAGAAATTAACCCTTAAAAGTCCATCTCTCACCGAACTCCAACTGAAACACTCTAATGCAGCCCAAAGCAGCACTCCAGTATTGAAGTGATAGAAATGATCACAAGCAACAGCCTGACAGAGTCATACTCACCAAATCATATCTTACACACAATGTCCCAGACACCATCATCACTATCTTTGGGTATGCCCTACCTCGCCGGCAGAACAGACCCACCAGGAGTGTCAGCACGGTGATATATAGTCAGGAGGGAATTGTCCTGGGAGTCCTCAACATTGTCCCCAGACACCATGAAGTCCAATGACATCAAGTCAAACATGGGCAAGGAAACCTCCTGCTGATTACTACCTACCACACTACCCCCACCCCACTCACTCCACTGAGGGTGGCAAGGGCACAGAGTGTACTATGGGTGGGGGACTTCAGAGTCCATCACCGAGGGTGGCTTGGCAGCACAACTACTGCCAGAGTTGGCCACGTCCTGAAGGACATAGTTGCTACCTGCGGCAGGTAGTGAGGGAACCAACAAAAGGGAAAAACCTACTCCTCATCAATCTACCTGTCGCAAACGCATCTGTCCATGACAGAATTGGTAGGAGCGACCACCACACAGTCCTTGTGACGATTAAGTCCTGTTTTCACATTGACGATACTCTCCAATGTGTTGTGTGGCACTACCATTGTGCTAAATGGTAATAGATTTTGAACTGATTGAGCAACTCAAAACTGGGCATCCATGAGGCACTGTGGGTAATCAGCAGCAGCAGAATTGTACTCACCAACAATCTTTAACCTCATGGCCTGACATATCTCCCATTCTACAATTACCATCAAGCCGGGGATCAAGCCTAGTTCAATTTAAAGTGCAGATTGGAATGCCAGGAGCAGCTCCAGGCATACGTAAAAATGAGGTGTCAGCCTGGTGAAGTTACAACACTGGACTACTTTCATGCCAAACAGCAGAAGGAGCAAATGATAGACAGAGCTAAATGATCCCACAACCAATGGATCAGATCTAAACTCTGCAGTCCTGCTGCATCCAGTTGTGAATTGTAGTGGCCAATTAAACAACTAACTGTAGGAGGAGGTTACACAAATATACCATCCTCAATGATGGGGGAGCTCATCACATCAGTGCAAAAGATAAGGCTGAAGTATTTGCAGCCATCTTCAGCCGGAAGTGCCGAGTGAATGATCCATCTTGGCCTCCTCCAGAAGTCCCTCCTATGACAGATGCCAATCTTCAGCCAATTCAATTCACTCCACCTGATGCCAAGAAATGGCTGAAGGCACTGGATACTGCAAAGGCTATGGGCCCTGACAACATCCCGACAATAGTACTGGAAACATATGCTCCAGAACTAGCCATGCTACAGCCAAGCAGTTTCAACACTGGCATCTACTGTAAATGTGGAAAACTTCCCAGGTATGACATGTCCACTAAAATCAGGAGTGTGATGGAATACTCTCAACTTGCCTGCATGAGGGCAGCTCCAACAACATCATTCAGGACAAAGCAGCCCGTTTGATTGGCACCCCATTCACCACCTTAAACATGCACTCCCTCCACCTCCAACACACAGTAGCAGCAGTGTGTACCATCTACAAGATGTACTGCAGGAACTCACCAAGGCTCCTTAGACAGCACCTTCCAAACCCAGGACCATTGCCATCTGAAAGGACAAGTGCAGCAGACACATGGAAACACCACCACCTGGAAGTTCCCCTCCAAGCCACTCACCGTCCTAACTTGGAAATATCTTGCTGTTTCTTCACTGTAGCTAGGTAAAGGTTTTGGATCTCCCTCCCTAACAGCACTGCGGATGTACCTATACCACATGGGCTGCAGCAGTTCAAGCAGGCAGCTAACCACCACCTTCTCAAGGGCAATTAGGGATGGGCAATAAATGCTAGTCTAGCCAGCGACACCCAAATTCCATGAATGAAAAAATCTCTGCTCCTTTTTTATTTAGCTTAGTTGGAAGCTGCACACTTCATGCCTGACCTTCCAACTCAGGCTTCCTCAAAAATGTGCAGTGCAGAGGGTTCTTGAGGCCTTTAGTGCAGGGTTGCAGTGTCAGGGGATGTGAAGCCACACCCCCTTTTTACAGCACTAGCTGCCGTAAAGTAGACAAGTTGAAAGGTTCCAGCCATTTTGAGAAGCCAGGGAGAAGGTAAGTGTTTAAAGCAAGTGGGTAGGATGGGGGGGGGTCTGGTGGTCAGTCGTGGGCGGGGTGGGTTTGTAGGAGGGTCGGTATGGTCGGGTGGTCGGTCGGGGGTTTTGGGCGTCAGTCAATGGTGGTCAGGGGGTTGGGTGTACAATCAGGGGTTGAAGGTAGTCAGGGGGTGTAGGATGTGTTGAGGCGGTGGGTGGTTAGTCGGGGGTGGGTGATAGTTGGGCGTTTGGATTGGTCAGGTGATCAGTCATGGGGGGTCAGGTGGTCAGTGAGGGATGTCGGGTGGTCAGCCGAGAGGAGTAGGATGAGTTGGGGTTTAGGTGGTTAATTGGGAGTGGACAGATAGTTGGAGGGTCGCAAGAGTAGACGAGGGGTGGGGGATAGTTGTGGAGGTAGGGGGTAGGCAGCGGATGGGTAGGGTAGTTAATGGTGGGGGCTAGTCAGGGGATAGGATGGGTTGGGGAGAAGGGAGTGCCAGTTGGGGGGTTTGGATGGTTCATTGGGGGGGTTAGGATGGGTCAGGGGTGGTGTCGGGTTGTCATTTGGGGTTGGGGGGATAGTGGAGGGGTCAGCAAGGTAGTCAGGGGGCTAGGAGGTGAGGTCAGAGGGCATGATGTGTCAAGGGGGTCAGGTGGTCAGTTGTTGGGTGTCCGGTGGCCAATTGGGGGATAGTTGGATGGTCATTTGGGGGGGGAATAGGATGGTTCAGGGAGGGGCTGGTGGTCAGTCGGGTGGGAGGGGTAGTCGGGGGCTCAGGATGGTAGTTAGGGAGGTGGTGGTTCAGGAGATTATTTGGGGGTTCGGGAGGTCAGGAGGGTAGCCGGGGTTGGGAGGGTAGTCAGGCGTTCGGGAGAGTAGTTAGCAGTGGGGGAGCTGTCGGTGTGGTTGGGGTATAACCGAGGGGTCAGGAGGGTAGTTGGGGAGTGGGGGGTTCATTGGGGTGCTTGGAGGTAGTCTGGTGGGGTGGTATTGGGGGTAATTGAGGGTTCCAGTGGGGGGCGTGGGGGTGGTCAGTACTACCCAGGAGTTAGAAGTAGTAGTTTTAATTATTCTAACTTTACCTTGGTAACTATTCTGCTAAGAGAGTCAGAACCATCTGAAGTCTCCAATTTAAGTTGGAGTATCGGATGGTTCCCAGTGCAGGGTGACTACCCATCAGAAGTTTGAACTTCCCGGGCAATTCCCATGTAGTCTTTGCGCGGGGACTTCCTGGGGCGGTGTGGGGGAAAGTGGTCTCCAGTACATCTCCTATGTATCTTCGGGGTATGATCACCTGGAGATCAGATATTCTGGGCCAATATTTCTTAAAATTATGTTTGATTTAAAAAACAATCAAAATTTTGTATGTAGATTGACAATTCAAATAACTTACTGTATAATGGATTTAAAGTATGTACAAAAATTAAATATAACAAAAAATATCAAAATATAATAAAATCTGGATTAACATAGTAAAATGGTTGAAAGAAAAACACCTGCAAAAGCTGTTTTTAAAGCTGGAAATAAAATAACTACTCTTTGATGATAAAGGGAAATTTCTTAAGTGCTGTAGATAATTAACAATCGTACATTTCCTTGTGGTATAATCTGAAGTCTTAACTTCTAGTGGTCTTTCGAGGTTTAGGAAAGGAAACTTCATTTACAACCACCAGGCTCACCTAATTCTTATTGCTTTCTCTGCTTTTTCCCCCCTGCTCTTGGCATGGCAGGGACAAGAAGTGAATCCACCTGAAATAGCAGCAAAGTGAGTGGAGGACAGTTCTGGAGAAGAGTCATACGGACTCGAAACGTTAACCCTGTCTTTCTCCCCACAGATGCTGTCAGACCTGCAGGGTTTTTCCAGCAATTTTTGTTTTTGTTTGAGTGGAGGACTGTATTGCCTGTCGGAAGCTATCATTGAGCGGCCCAAACCATTTTCAGGTACACCTGAATGCAGCCAGTGAGTGACACCTGCCAAATAGGCAGATCATTGCAGCTCATTGGTTGTGGCTATTCACTGGTCGAACCTGGGAGGCCAGGGAGAGGGAGACGGCGCAAACCAGTATTTTATTGTAGCCAGGAGGAACATTCCTGCTCATTCTGACTCTAAAAAGAGATCAAAAGAAAGAAGTTTGAGGCCTTTTTGTTCAGCAGCAACTCAACTTAATGCACTTGGTGCACACTCCGGCCATTTGTTCAAAATTGCAGTCGAGATTTTACAACAGCATAGAACCTCAATTTGCAAATTTATACTCCTCCTGCTCTGAACCAGTCAGGTGTATTGTGTATAGGCCTGCTGGAAAATTGTATTAACTTAGCCCTTGGGCAGCCAAGGAGTGGCTACAGTGCCCCCACCCAGCTCCTGTTTTCAACTGTTGACCATCTGTTTTACAGGCAGCAAATGGGAAATGAGCAGTTGAAAATCTCTCCACTTGTATTGGGAATGGAATCCATATATATGTCATGTAATGTCTGGGCCATTGTCCATGTCTATCTAGATGGTAAGTGTTAGCTGGCTAACCAGACAAAGTAAACACTTACACATTGAGTTCTGATGAAAGGTTATGATCTGAAATGTTAATTCTGTTTCTCTCTCCACAGATGCTGACTGTTTTTATTAACTCAAACATTAATACTTGCATTTTCAATTGCTCAATGGATTTACCTCTTCAGCGGCTCATCTTTACAAAGCAGGAGCATCTTTGGTGCAAGAGTTAACCAGGGCTCCCACATGATTACAATTTAGTGGTGCCTGATGGAAGTGCACACACGTGGCTGTTATGTATGGGCATTGATGCACCCCATGTTGAATAGCCTGTTGATAGTGTTACATATTGTTGTGGTTGCTAAGGAAGAATTTCAGAGGCATAGAGTCTGAACAATAACTATTTATTGTATAACATAACTATGTACAGATATACAAGACAGTAGGCTTCTTCAGTCCAAGCCATGAGCTATCTCCATTCAGACAACTCCCAGACTACTACTAGTCATATGACTCTCTTTACATCATCATGTGTGCAGTACTATTTCCCCAGCCACACATTAGCCCTTTCACTCCTGAACAGCCCAATATTAGATACTGTTAGTTCACACTTAATTATTGGCCATCTAGGCAAAAGCCTGAATGCTTATTGGCATCTTGTGGGCCAGTTTGACAAAAAGGAACTAACGTCTTCAGAAAATGAGAAAAATTGGTGAGTAGTATTTTGTATTTGATTTGTACTTTTTGTCTTTGATTTTATATGATAGTATGTTAGTGTATGTTGACAGTGAGTTGTTTGAAAATACCCTAATCTTTGTGTTTATTGGAAATGAGATGAAAACTTAGCCACATGAAGCAGGCTTGCTATGAACACCATTAGCTATCAATGAGATTGTGGGCTAAAAATTTGTTCCTGTTTTTGGCCGTGAGATTCATGATTCCCCATCAGCCTGATGCAGCACTACCTTCTCATGAGCAATTAGGGATAAGCAAAAATGATGGACTTGCCTGCAATATGACATCCCATAAATGAATTTTAAAAAGCCCCCAGTGAGGCAGGCTGCAAACTTTGTCCTGCCTCCACTTTGAATGACTGTAGCGTTCAGCCTAAGCGCAATCCATGCTGCTGGCTGGCTGTATGCTCAATACGAGGACAACAGTGTGTGTGGCTAGCACATGTTCCACCTAGTCTGCACCTCTTAAAGGCAATCTGCCCTTCTTAAAGGAAATCTGCACTGATTGCAAAGAAGCTGTTGCCGTCTGTCTCTGCAGGAATTGGCAGTTAGGAGAAGCATCCTAAATGGAGCACAGAGAGAGGGCTCCCAGATTATTAGATGCAGCGTTTGGAGACTTTAGTCTGGGAGTTTGACAGGAGGAGAACGCCCGTGTTTCTTCAGGGTGCAGGAGGCCTACAAGGAACACTCTCAGAAAGAAATGGGAACAGGTGTCCAGTAAATTCCCAGATTTTGGCCCTGAGAACCTGACAGCAGTGCCGCAAAAGTTCAACAAGCTCATGCTTGTGGTGAAGGTCAGCGAATGCGTCTTTACAAGACACCTCCTGTCCACTGCTCCACCAATGTCTTATGCTGTTCACTCACTCATCCATCCGCAGACCCTAGCACTCAGGACCTCAGGCCTGACATTCAGAGAGTCCACCTCACCCTCACACACCTTTCAATGATGCCAGCCTCACAACCAGCATTTGCTGCTTCCACAAAAGTCCAGCTATTCAGCTGTGGCAGGCACAACATCCAAATGTAGCACAACGCAATTATTCTCTCTCTCTTGCAGGACAAGCTGACACACAGCCACAGGGAGCAGTGCAGAACTGGAGGGGAACAAGCACACCTGTATCACCTGAGCCTGCTGGAGGAGACAGTGCTCCACTTCATAGAGCTGGCTGCGACAGAGGCTGTTGCACCTGGTGCTCCCACGTCCACTTAGGCTGGAGTTATGTTTCTGCCTTATTGCCCTCTCAAATCCTATCTCACCCTCATCCTCCTATCTGGCATGAAATGCAAGCTGCAGATAGTGAAATTACGGACCTCCTGCTTTCCACCTAACCTCCTTTCCCTCACCCCAACCCACTGTTTCTGATTTTCTGCTTTCAGATACCTAACAGTTACCACCCGGCCAGCCACTGTAGCCTCACAAGGAAGCACAGGATTGATCTAACACTTGCAGCTACCAGCTCAGATACTGGCATTGTGTGTATCTTAGAGGATAGTATAGAGTTGGGATCAGCAGCTGGTGAGACACTGGGCACAAGTGGGCTGCAGCCAGGGCAGGGTGGTAGGACAGGTCACCTGCAATCATGGGATGTTGTGTGGGCTTCACCAGTAACAGCTGGAAGTGCTGCACTCAACATTTTGTGGGCTTTCGGCTCCAGTAGCAGCAACTCCAAAGGCGCTACGGAGCCAAGTCTTGTGGGTTGTAGCTTTAAAATAATTACCAGATAGCTACACCTTTAACAATAACTCCTTATGCTATTTGATTTGTTGATAATTAAGAGACAGAATAAATATTCAGGATGAAAATGTTCCCACTCAAACTGCCATAAAGGGCACAAACCAGAAATAGTTCTGTGCAGAGCTAGGTCCATGAGTTTCAAAGTAGGAGCTCTAACCTGTCAAAAATAGATCAGTAAATAATCACAAAGACCTGCTTAAACGAACACTCATTGAAAGTGTTGACCACTTTATTTCAACTAAAAAAAGTATAAACGTTTTTTAAAAAAGATAATTTTGGTGTGTACACATGATACCATGTGTCAACAAAATGATCATGTTTGATCAATCTGTTTTATCTTGCCAGGAATCAAGACAGCAGGATGAAAAGTCAATATTGGTAGGGTTTAAAATAGCATTACCCAATCAGCTGCCCGTTTCACTGTCCAACCCATTTTCCCTTCCATCAAGGTCAATGGCCATGAAAATGAGGATATGTGTGTGTACTCCAAGCAGCCCATCTGCAACAACCATTCTGCCATTCCACTGAAATTGAATTTCAACCCCAGAGCCTCTTTAATATCTAGCTTTGACAGACAACAACAGTTTGCATTTATATAGCACTTCTGACATGGTAAAATGTGCCACACATCTTACCATGTCAGAAATGCTTCACAGGAGTCTTATCTGATAAAATTTGAATCCGAGCCATAAAATGCTTTATGCATTCAAGCGGGATTTCCGTCACATTTCCAACGGCACAGCAGAAGCAGCATTGGGGAAATTCTGGGCCATGGTCATGTGTTGTATTTTGAAATTTCTGACCATTTGCAATGAAAGGAACTTGGGATGATTTGCATTGATGTGTTATTTTTAAATGGAATTTACAATTCCAACAGCAGCAGCAGACTGGAGGTGGGGGAATGCATTAATTTGATGCGACTGGAATCAATAAAAGTTGTTGAGTCAAAACTGGAAATGTACAGCTAGAAAATTAAGAAACCAAGGAAAAACCTGCTCAGTGTTTGTGAAGAAATGATGATTGGTTTAGTGCCCTGGTGTAAAACTGGCTTTGCAGATGAGTCTTTGGTTATAGAAGCCACCCATTTTAATTTCCATTGATTTTAAATGTAGTGAAAATCAGATGGTTTTTGCAATGGCTGCTGATTCACAATGCTAGTTTTACACTCAGGTGCTAAGTTATCTACGCTGATATGGAAGATATGGCTAGTAAGCAAAACGATCTCTTATCATTTAATGTTATGGAACATGTTCTTGAAAGTTTTTTCAGGTTTTTTCAGAATGTGCTGCCTTCAATTCTCAGGCAGTTAGGCACATGTTTTGATCAGCTAAGGCCCATCCTCTTTAGATCTGAGAAAGACAAATCAAATTATTTTCTTAATAGGGAGAGTCTATGAGCTGTAAAGGAGCTAAGAGATTTGTGTGTCATGTGTGCAAATTACTAAAGGTGACAACTGCTGGACCGCAACAGTCCCTGGACCAAGCTGTGATGGAGGCCGGAGAAGTAGATAATTGTGGCTGTTAAGTGGAGGCGGGGTGGGGGGTGGTGAGTGGCAGCCATCAGGAGGCCAAGGGGTAGGGTTGATCAAGTGAGGCAACCTTTTGGGGGGGCACTTCTTGCAGGAGAGGGGACCCAATCAGGAGGTACCCCTGCCTGAACCCACAGTACGGCTACCAGGATATATCTGGTGGCCTTGCCAAATGACATGGACCCATCCTCCAATCACACCAATTGTGATAAAAAGAGCTCAATGGGTAGCACTCTAATTTCTAAGTCAGAACGTAGCATAGTGATGATTTTACTGGACTAGTAATTCAAAGGCCTGGACTAGTATTTAGAGACATGAGTTCAAGTTCCACCCTGGCAACTGAAGGGATTTAAATTCAATTAATTAATAAAACTGGAACAAAATTCTAGTCCCATTAATAGTGATCATGAATCTACTGGATTATTGCCTTTGTACAGCTCCATCTGCTTTCTCAGGTGGATGTAAAGGATTCCTATAGCACTATTGAAGAGGAGTGGGATGGTTATTCCTAGCATGCTGGCCCATGTTTGTCCCTCAACAAGCATCACTAAATGTACAGATTATCTAATCATTATCACATTGCTGTTTGTGAGGGTTTTCTGTGTGCAAATTGGCTGCCGTGTTTCCTACACTACAACAATGACATCACTTCAGTGACTGTAAAGTGCTTTGGGACATCCTGATATTGTGAAATGTGCTATACAAATGCAAGTTTCTCATTTCTTTTTTAAAGGCAGCCAGCACACCTTAAAGGAGAGGTGAACTCTGTCTGCAGACAGCAAATAAGCTTTGTGAGGAGAAATAACTGCGTGAAATCCAGAGAAGGCATCCAGTTTCCCAATGCAGTGGTGGTACAGGTGTTGGGCTGGAGGAGGGAGATCCTGTTTCCTCCAGGGGATAGAAAGCTCACCAGGCAACACCTCAGGAGACCTTGGTAAGATCTTAGATTCCAGGATGTGACTTCAATGCTCAAATTTTTTTAATGACCTCATCATTGTTGCCATTGCTAAAATATTACCTCTCACATCAATTATACTCTCCTCACACTTGCATCACCTGCTGCCTCACTATCCACAATACTCCCCTCCTCATTTCCTTTCACTCTTCTATAATCACTACATCATACTGCTCTCTGCCAACTTCTCTACTGACTCAGAGGACAGAATATTCCCAGATTTGCACGAAGTGCGATAGCGGGTGGGAAAAAGAACGTTTTACCTGCTGGCTACAATGGCAGCTTTTCACACTGTATCATCCCAATCCCGCCTCATCAATCATGTATTTCTGGAAAACATGCCATTTCACTGGTGGGGGGTGGGGGTGGGGTGGCCTCCAAATCCCCCACCAAGCTGTCACCTCACCACTTCCTCACGCCGGGCAGCATATTTAAAGATCAGCCGCGCGCAAGCCTCTCAGTGCCTCCAGCCCAGAACTGCTGCACAGAAGACATGGCCCCAAAAGGCAAGAAGACTGCAGCCCTCCGAATCAGTGACGCATCCCTAGAATGCCTTTTGAATGCCGTGGAAGCCCACTGTGATGTCCCCTATCCTCGCTCTGGGCGAAAGCCAGCAAGCAAGGTCACCAATCCAGCATGGGAGGCGGTGGCAGTGCCAAAGCTCTGCAAAAGAGGACAGGTACCCAGCGCCGAAAGAGGATGAATGATCTAATCCGTTCTGCCAGGGTAATTCACTCTTCCCATCACTCTCAACTTACACACTCACAAACCTATCACACATCCACAGGGATTTCACAACTCAAGGGACAACACCACTAACTCTCACACACACCCTCACATCCCCATCAGGCTCATAACCTCTCAAGCTCACGCCCTCATCCCGTCCACGGCTCCGGTCACCACACAAACATTCCATGTGTCCTGTTCACAATCTTTCCATCTGTTTTCATGCAGAAGAAGCTGGCTCACAGCAGCAGGGAGAGGTCCCAGACTGGGGATGGAGTGGCCCACATTAGACCCCTCACTCACTTTGAGGAGCATGCCATCATGCTGACTGGTGAGGACGTGGACCATGCCTGTGGCAAGGGTGAGGTCGGCGGCCAACACCTACATGTGGATCCTGCACCATATTATCCCTCTCTCAACACAAATTTGAATGTTCTCTCTCCTGCTTTTGACTCTGCTGTCAAGCACTAATTCTCTCTACTTTGGTTCACAGGGAGCTCTGTCAAGCGACCAACACCCTCAGCCATCCAGTCCCTCAGCTCCACCCATGTCCTCACCTCTACCCACACCCTCCGCCAGCGCAGAGACACATACCTCAGTGGGACCTAGATCCATAGCAGGCTTAGGTTCATAACCCGGTGGTCACCGCATGTCCGCAGAAAGAGGAAGCAAGTTCAGCCGAGCTCCCCGACACTCGGAGGACTGCTGGGGAAGAGGCATATGTGAGGTCCGAGTCAGATGACGAGCCTCTGGATTCAGCCTCCCAAATTATCATGAAGAGTCAGCAGAAGGCGGGGGAACAACCCACAGAGCTGTTGGAAGCCCTTAACAGAGTGGCACGCGAGTCAGAGGAGTGCATCCGCCTGTTCTTTGATGAAGTGGTGCCCACATGTGAACGTATGAAGGTCTCTATGGGAAGGATGGCAGATGCCATGGAGATCCTGGTCCAGCAGAACACAGAGATGCGTGCAGACCTGAACTCCATTGTGGTAGCCATGGGTGAGTTCCTGCAGTGGCAACGCGAGAGGGAAACGAGCACCTTGACGCCCCCCCAGGCGCTTCTTCCCAATAAGGAGTCAGGCCAAGGCCCTTGGGCATCTGAAGGAAGGAGCAGCAGTAGATGGACACGCCTGAGTCACCCACTCAGCAATCTTAGAGGCTGTCCTCTCCCTCTGAGCCCCCTTTGCCTGTGACTCCCTCAACCTCATCCTCTGTCACCACAGAGAGAGCAGCTGGCCCATAGGAGGACAGCCAAAGCAAGACAGGTCCCCAAGGCCTTGGCTTTCCAGAGGACCCATGTCAAATTCATCAGAGGCAACAAGGCCAACCATTGCACAGGCTCCCTCCACCCTTGCTGCAGATGTCAGGGCAACACCTAGAAGTGTTAAGCCTAGAAAAGTTAAGAAATTCTGATCACAATTGGTTGCACGGGTGAACACATTTTGTCACATTATAATCTGAAAATATATTTTCTTTCATTGAATAATGTGTAATGGCGTCTTTCAGCTTCATTGACAGGCTTCGAGAGTCCTCCCACTGCATCCCCCCCACCCCCACTAGCAGTTCAGCTGCACGCAGCCAGCCCACGAATGATTCTGCAGGGAGAAATGTGTGGCACGACCTTTTGGAGCCTCATGCAAGCACTCTCACACACACGTGGATCCTTCCTGCATCACACTCATCTCACTATCCTTAGCATTTTCAATGCTGCCTGCTGGGGTTCTCTTTCAGTTGTCCATCTGAGCTGGCCTGCATCTCCGCCCAACCGCTGATCGCACTCCCATACAGCACCTGTACCCGCCCAACATGAGGCACCTTTCACTTTCACTTTTTGAAGCATGGTGTGTGTAACATTTGTCTAACTCCCCGGTTCTTTCCCCATCCCAGTCACCCATGCCCTTTCCCCCATCATTGTCAACACTCTGGGATAACCTTCACTCCCCACCGTCACTTACCAGCCAGAACCCTTTTCTTTTGCGGATGTCTAGGTGAATGTGCATGTTCCCTACCTTGCCAAAAATCCCACCCCGATCCATATTTACCTCCCCGACCTTCCCACCCACAGGGTCTGTGTCTGCCTCCGAGTTCCCACCAACAACCATTGCTGTCACTTCTACCGATACTGTCGCACCCTCACCTTTCCACCCTACCGGCTCACTCCACCTACCCCCATTCTCACTATTCCCTCCTACCATGCCCACCCTCATTTTGCTCCCCAGGAGGCAGTCAATGACTCCACAGACCCCTCCCCTGAATGTTCACCTGGACATCCACTCTTACTCTTTCCTCCCCCAATAATCCTTCCTCCCCCGGGCTCCTTTCCCTTCCGGACTCCTTCCTTTCCCCCGGACTCCTTCACCCCTTCGGACTCCTTCCTCCCCCCGGACTTTTTCCCCTCTCTGGACTCCATCCCCCCTCCAGACTCCTTACCCCCTTCCTTACTCCTTCCTCCAACCTCACCCCATCCTGTACCTTACTCCTTCCTCCCCCTTACTCCTTCCCCTTTTCTTACTGCTTCCTTAAACCTTACTCGTTGCTCCACCCTTACCCCGTCGCCCTTCCTTACTCCTTCCTCTGCCCCTACTCCTGCCCCCTCCTTGCTCCTTCCCCCTCCTTATTCCTTCCTCCACCCTTATTCCTATCCCCTCCTTACTCCATTCCCCCCTTACTCCTTCCTTCCTCTGGACACCTTCCTCCACCCTTACTCTTTCCTCTCCCTTTACCTCTTCCCCCTTCCATACTCCTTCCTTCATCCTTACCCACCCCCCCCACACTTACTCGTTTTTCTGCCCAGACTCTTCCTCCCCCCTGACTCCTTCCCCCCTCTGGACTCCTTCCCTCTCCCTCACTTCTTACTCCTTCCTTTACCCTTGATCCTTCTCCCCTCCCTACCAATTCCTCCACTCCTCATTCCTTCCCCCTTCTGGACTCCTTCCTCCGCCCAGACTCCTTCTTCCCCCCGGGCTCCATCCCTTTCTGGACTCCTTCTCTCCTACTGACTCCTTACCCCTTCCCTACTCCTTCCCCCTTCCCTGCTCCCCCCCTTACTCCTTTCTCACCCCTTACTCCTTCCCTCCTCCCTACCTATTCCTCCATCCTTACTCCTGTCCCCCTCTGGACACCTTCTCCCTTCCTGCCCCTTACTCCTTCCCCCCTCCCCACTCCTTCCTCCACCCATAATCTTTCCTCTCCCTTTACTCTTTCCCCCCTTACTTCTTCCTCCTCCCGGACTCCTTCGTCTCCCTGGTCTCCTTCCTCACCACGACACCTTCCCCCTTTTGGTTTCCTTCCCCCTCCTTACTCCTTCCTCCATACTTACTCCTTCCTCCATTCTTACTGCTTACCCCACCCTTACTCCCTTCCCCTCCTTACTCCTTCTTCCACCCTTACTCCTTCCCCCTTCTGGACGCCTTCCTCCTCCTTACTCCTTCCCTCTCTTTATTTCTTCTTCCATCCTTACTTCTTCTCCCTCCTTACTCCCTCCTCCACCTTTACTCTGTCCCCCCTCTGGACTCCTTCTTCCCCCCATATTCCTTCCAGCTTCTGGACTCCTACCCATGTTGGAACTCCTTCCTCTCTCTTGACTCCTTCTCCCCTCCTTCCTCCCCTGAAGTCCTTACCGCCTACGAACTCCTTCCCCCTTCTGAACCCCTTCCCTTACACTAACCTCCCCAGTTACCCTATTTTCTCCCGTTATATCGTCCTCCCCCAGTAATCCCCCCCCCCGACCTCACCCAGCGACACCTTTGTTCCCCCACTCCCAACCTCGCCCCTCCCTGACACCTTTGCTTCCGTCCCCCAACTTCACTTCCCCCAACACGCCTTTCTCTCCCAGTCAGACCTAGACCTTCCTCTCCCACCCCCTCGGTACACCTTCCTCTCCCAGTCAAACCTACACCTTCCTCTCCACGCCCTCAATGACCATCTGTTACAGACAATGGCTAGGGCAATGAAGTCCCGAAGCAGACCCTCAATTTTGACCTTTTGTGAGCTGCTTCGTGGCAGAGCCATGTCCATATAAGTCTACCCAGCATGCGATGCACATTTCTCCAGGGTTCGGTTGCTGTCGGGCTCCAGCATCTTCTGCTCCTCGGATGTCCGTGATGTGAGCAAGACCCTGGCGGTAAGTCATGACCTTTGCACATCACACTTGTCTAGATGTGTTCTGCACTGGTATGTTTTACCGACGTGGGCGGTAAATTTGATGTTGGAGGATGATTCCGGCAAGCCGGGCTTATAATGATATGCAGATGTATTACAATGAAGTTCCCAACGTGTGGCGGGGGGAAAACGTGGCCTGTCATTGATGGGCGGAGCAAGTGATTGCAAACTAGTTTCACAACATTGTGAAACCGATTTTTGGCCTTCCAGCCATATTGTCTGCTCACACCCACCATGACGCCCGATACCAACAGGCACAGAAAATTCCGCCCATAGATTCTGCACATCATACTCTTAGCACTATTGTAGCCCTCACTTCCCCACACCTTACATCTCACACACAACATCTGGACTATTCAATCCCGACAGGCACTTTCTCGAAATAGCTCCAAAGAATGTCGCTGACACACTCCCTCCTTCCTTGCAGGAGAAAGTCATGTACAACATCGCAGGAAGAGGTGATTGGATCAGGCTCTGCCTGTATCCCATTTTTCCACTGGAGTGAATTGTGCTGGACATCATAAGGAAGAGGCAAGTCATGGCTGTGGCTGAAAATGCGAAAAGATATCATGCAGGTTTTCTTCACAACTTATTCTCTTTCTCTATCTCATTCTAAACATTCTGCAAGACAAACTGCATCTGATTTCAACAGCCATTCATCTCTTTCTGAACTCCCCTCACACTAAAAGCTAACCCTTGGTCATCTCTTTCATATCAGGTGCTGAAAATGTTGATGCCTCTCTGCCACTTCAAGAAGAGGAGGCCGGCCTTCCTGAAGCTGCAGTATCACTTGATCAGACCACCTTTGAGGGGGAATGTGATAGAAATGATAAAGGAGGGAACAATGGGAGATGACCCAGAACTTACACCAGATGGTTAAGTTCCCAAGAGCTCATGGCCTCTTTGAAGGCATGAAGGCATCCATGTTGTCATCTGTGCATCAATCAATTAAACAATGTTTAAAAAAAGGTTTTAATTTGATCAATACACAGATGATCTTAGAGCATCATAACCAAATCATGCAAAGGACTGTAAGATACTCCAGAAGTAGCCATTACACCCTTGTTTAAAAAGGGGTGAAAGGATAAAAACCCAGCAATTATAGGTCAGCCAGTTTAATCTCGGAGGTGGGAGAGCTTGTAGAAACGATAATCCGGGACAAAATTAATAGTCACTTGGGTATGGGTGGATTAATTAAGAAAAACCAGCAGATTTCTTAAATGCAAATTGTGTTTAACTAACCTGTCTGAGTTTTTGGATAGATTGGATAAGTTGAGGTTGTTCTCTTTAGAGAAGAGAAGGTTGAGAGGAGACTGGAGAGAAGTGTTGAAAACCAAGAGGGTCTAGACAGAATGGATAGAAAGAAATTGTTTTCACAGGTGGAAGGATAAATAACAAAGAATACTGATATAAGTTGACTGGCAAAAGAACCAATGGTGACATGAGGAAAGACTTTTTTACACAGTGAGGGTTGGGATATGGAATACCTGAGGGTGTGGTGGAGGCAGATTCACTCATTGCTTTCAAAAGCGAATTGGGTAAACACCTGAAAAAAAAATTGCTGGGCTAACAGAGATAGGGCAGGGGAGTGAATCTAGCTGAATTGCTTTTGAAGAGAACCGGCATGGAAAAGATGGGCTGAATGGCCTCTGTTATGCTTTATTTTATGATTCTCTGTGAGACAGTAGCTTGGAGGGGATCAGTAAGCCCACGTCTTATCTATCTGCCCAGAAGCCAGTAGAAGTATTAACATTGGAGGGCAATGTCTGGACCTTAAGGAATTCTTTTGTGCATCTGATACAGTTTCTATAGCGATGACCGAACTCTCAATGGAAGATGGTTGAAAACCTCTGTGTCAAAACTCCACAAATATCTGAGCTGGACTCCTCCATAGTGTGAGCCACTGTGGAGAGTATGCTCTGAGGAGCGCTAATTGGCTTGAGACAAGATTTTTGCGCCAAACTCGGGAAGAAGTCCCACCTCCGAGAGCCACTGATCAATCTGATTGACTGATAGCTCTCTGGTCCCAGCAGTTCCACTGGGAGAGGTGGCCATTCCTGGGATTGCATCCGAAGAAGAGCCAGTGATGACAGATAAACTGGGGATGCTCTCTGTAGGGCTAAGTTAGGGGTGGGATTTTCCAGCCACGTCTGCTGCCAGGATCGTCTGATCCCGCCAAAACTCAATGGACTTTTGACTGAGCTGCCGAATCTCCTACGGCAGGTCCCACCATGATGGGGCCGGAAAATACTGGCCCAGGAAATCCTGGGGGTGAAGGACGATGGGATGATGGGGCCCAAGGTGCACAGGCCAGATGGGGAGATGACAACCAGAGTATGGGCTGGGCAGACCTGTTGGGGGGCCCTGTAATCAGAAAAGGAGCCCAGTGAGGGAGGCATCCCCCTTTCCTGCTCTAGGCCCAAGCAGGCTTACCTGCTGGGCTTCCCACTCATCGGTGACCCTCTCCCGCCAACTGAAAAATTGCGGCCAGCAGGAAGTGACCCTTAATTGGTTCTTAATTGGCCACATGAGGGCTTCAATTACGTGGCCAGATCAGAGACAAGCGGGTAGGCAGCAGGAAAGGCACCCATGAAATTTTACAGACCCCTGCTTGGAAACTTACCTGCAGGGGGCCATAAAATTCTGCCTGTCATTTGCAGACAATTCACACATCTTGACCACTTGAGTGAGGACATTAAACTTTTTCTGCGCTGTTGCTATGTCCTGAGTGTGACACTCTGGGCATTAACCACCTACTTCCATTCCTTCCTGAGGCTTCATGTCAAAGGCTTCCTGCTCTCTGGTGGAAATAGGGTATATCCCCGAGCCTCCACTTACCTGGGCAGGGTCTTCAGTGGGGTGTCACTGAGTCAAGGAGCTCTTCCCCTGCCAGGGTGTGACATCTCCTTTGACGCTGAGTGTTCCGAAGTGACTATTCAGCAGTCTGCAGTGCACTAATGCAGCTTCCCTTTTTTTGGGACTGGAGGTTACCGAGGCCTGGCTCCATGCCCTTAGCGTTCTCCTCACCGTGTTCCTCTTCTGGCTCAATACTGGACTCATCATCTGGGGCCTGTGCAGCTGCAGATGATGAACATCCTCTTCCTCAAATGGGTCCCCCCTTGCCAGTGCCAGATTGTGGAGAGCACAGCATGCAACCACTATCAATGACACCTGCTCTGGGGGGTATTCAGTGCACCTCTTGAATAGTCCAGGCATCAGAAGTGCATCTTGAGAAGACCAATGGTTCCCTCCACCACCGCTCTTGTGGAGGCATGACTCCTGTTGTACCGCTGCTCCGCCTTTGTTCTTGGGTGGTGGAGGGGCGTCATGAGCCATCTTTTCAAAGGATAGCCCTTGTCACCCAGCAGCCATCCATCCAGTTGGGCTGCAGCACTGAAGAGCCTCGGCACCTGGAAGTATCTCAGAATATACGCATCATGGGAGTTGCCAGGGTCTTGCACATCAGTGCAAATCTTGCACAGACTTGCAGAATCTGCGTCCTCTGGTCACACACCATCTGCATGTTCATGGAGTGGAATCCCTTCCCGTTAATGAAGTTACCCAGCCCACCCGCTGGCGACTTGATGGCCACATGTGTGCAGTTGATTGCATCCTGGACACAGGGAAACCCAGCAATCGCGGCAAAGCCTCTGGCTCGCTCAGCCTGGCTGGCCTCATCCATACGGAAATGAATGAAAGTCAATGCATGCCTGAACAGAGCTTCTGTCACCAGCTTGACTCAACTGTGGACAGCTGATTGGGAGACTCCACACAGATCCCCCACCGAGCCCTGGAAAGAGCCAAAGGCATCAAAGTTGAGGGCCGCTATGACCTTCAGACTCACTGGCATGGGGTGTCCACCCACATGGTCAGAGCTGATCTCAGACCCAATCATCTGACAAATGGAGGTCACGGTCTCCCTGGAGAGACAGAGCCTCCTTTGGCAATACATGTCGGACATTTTGAGGTAGCTGCATCGTCACCTATAAACCCTGGCAATAGGATAGTGGCGTCTTCTGCGGCCTCTTCCGCCTTAGGCTACCTGCTGGCCCTGCACCCCTTGTGCCTGCGCCTCTCCTCCCACAGGCCCGTCCCCTGGAAGCTGCTTTGGGACATCTGGCCTCCTCTCCCTTCTGCCCCTCTCTTCCTCCTCAGAGGAGGTGCCTCCAGTGGAGACCTCAATCCCCATTACCAGGGTAAGGGAAGGCTGTCTGATACCTGGAAGGGTCCACACAGTTCAAATCCTCAGGGGGCCTGGAAGACACCAATGAGTCCTGAAATGTGCGTGGAAATGCTAAGAATGAAGCCCCAACCAGAGATTAAGCTACTAAGTACCAGTAAGCCACCGGCAGCAAGTTATCTCCAAACTCCTCAATACTCACATTGATAATGCTGCTGACCCTTCTTATCCCACCTGTGGATGAGGTTTTGCAAATTGTGGGCTGCCGACCTGCCTGTTTTGTCCGTGTGATGAGTGAAAAATTGCACAGGCAACATTAAATCATTGTCAGTTGGGTTTTCAAAGGCCTTAACTGGCCTCTTAATTAATGGTGGGTCTGGCTCTAACTCCCACACGCGCCTGCCGAACAAACTATCGTGCGAGTGCGCAACGACATTGGGACGCTCACCCAACGTCATAGCGCGTCATTTTATGCTCATTTGGGTCGGGCTCATGCCCGCCCGATGAGTGAAAAGCTCTGCCCTATGTCATGAAGTTTGTAATAGATATTTAGAACTTAATTTTATTTCATCTCAGCGTGGCTCTTGAGGTCTGCTCATGGTGGATACTGGATGAGTTAGTATGGAGGGTGTAAGGGCAAAGAATGGTGAGCGGTGGGGCATGAGTCGACAATAAGTTGGCATGGAGCTGCATGGCACCATGGGGGCGGGTGGGGGGCTTGAATTGGCACTAAGTTGGCAAGTGGCTGTAATGAGCCTTGGAGATTGGTAGAGGACATGGGTTGGCATGAGTTGGTGTGTATTGGAATGAGGAGCAAGTGGAGGTGTGGGTGTGGCAGGGTGTGAAGGGTGAAGCCTAGAGAACCTAATGTTTAAGAAAACGGTGAGGACAAAGTCCCAGAGAACCAAAGTGGGTATTTTAACGAGCACGCCTCAGAACTCGGCAACCCTATGGCCAACTCCAATCAGCATTCAGGGTTGGCAGGCCCCCCTCCATTTCACACCTCATGCTCCCCAGAGTGAAGATCCTGCCATTTGGGTCACTTTTTCCAGAGGTGGGTGCGGCGGGCCTGGACATTTCCCGACTCTGCACACTTGCCTTGGGAGCGAAAATCTAGGCCTCTGTTTCCCGCCTCCCAATCAATTTCCAACTGATGTCGCAAGATTTCCTCCAAGATTGCTTTAGTTTTTGCTAATAATCACTTGTAATGAATCTGATCAAATGCCTTTTGATGTTCATACAGAGCTGAGTCTTCTGAGATGCATCGTCATATTGCCACTCGGATCCTGTTTACTTACCTTGCACGCAGCTCTGCATTTCTTGCCTGGACTTCGAACTGGGCTCATCAGAAATGCCTGTTCTGGGAGTCCTTTCTTCATAGTGCAGGATCATTGGGGGAAGCCAAGACATGCCCTCGTTTTACACAATATCTGCCATATTCTGGTAAGTAGAGATTTTTTTATTCTTTCACAGGCGTGTCGGCATCATTGGCTAGGCCAACATTTTATTGCCCATCCTTAATTGCCCTTGGGAAGGTGATGGTGAGCTGCCTTCTTGAATTGCTGCAGTCCATGTGATGTAGGTACACCCACAGTGCTGTTAGGGAGGGAGTTCCAGGATTTTGACCCAGCGACAGTGAAGGAACGGTGATATATTTCCAAGTCAGGATGGTGAGTGACTTGGAGAGGAATTGCAAGTGGTGGTGTTTCCCATGCCTCTGCTGCCCTTGTCCCTCTAGGTGGTAGAGGTCATGGGTTTAGAAGGTGCTGTCAAAGGAACCTTGGTGGGTTGCCGCAGTTCATCTCGTAGATGGTACACATTATTACCACTATGCATCAATGGTGGAGGGAGTGCATGTATAAGGTGATGGATGGGGTGCCAGTCAAGCAGGCTGCTTTGTCCTGTATGGTGTCAAGTTTCTTCAGTGTTGTTGGAGCTGCACTCATCCACACAAGTGGATAGCATTCCATAACATTCCTGACTTGTGACTTGTAGATGTTGGACAGGCTATTGAAAGTCAGGAAGTAAGTTAATCTCTGCAGAATTCCCAGCCTCTGACCTGCTCTTGTAGCCACAGTATTTATATGGCTGGTCCAGTTCAGTTTCTGGCCAATGGTAACCCCCAGGATGTTGATAGTGGGGGATTCAGCAATGGTAGTGCCATTGAATGTCATGGGGAGATGGTTTGATTTCCTTTTGATGGAGATGGTCTTTGCCTGGCGCTTGTGTTGCACGAATATTACTTGCTACTTGTGCTCTCGGTCAAATGTTGTCTTGATGTCAAGGGCGGTCACTCTCACCTCGCCTCTTGAGTTCATCTCTTTTGTCCATGCTTGAACCAAGGCTGTAATAAGGTCAGGACCTCTGTTGCCCTCATGGAACCCAAACTGAGCATCAATGAGCAGGTTATTGCTGGGTAAGCGTCGCTAGGTAGCACTTTTGTTGACACTTTCCATCACTTTGCTGATGATCGACAGTAGACCAATAGGGCGGTAATTTGTTGAGTTGAATTTGTCCTGCTTTTTGTGGACAGGACATACATGGGCAGTTTTCCACATTACGGGGTAGATGCCAGTGTTGTAGCTGTGCCGGAACAGCTTGGCTTAGGGCGCAGCTGGTTCTGAAGCACAAGTCTTCAGTACTATTGCTGGAATGTTGTCAGTGCTCACAGCCTTTGCAGTATCCAGTGCCATCAGCCATTTCTTGATATCATGTGGAGTGAATCGAATTGGCTGAAGACTGGCATCAGTGATGCTGGTGACCTCAGGATGAGGCTGAGATAGATCATCCACACGGCACTTCTGGCTGAAGATTGTTGCAAATGCTTCATCCTTGTTGTTTGCACTGATGTGCTGATCTCCCTCATCACTGAGGATTGGGATATTTGTGGAGCCTCCTCCTCCTGCTAGTTTTTTTAATTGTCCATCACCATTCATGACTGGATATGGCAGACTGCAGAGCTTAGCTTTGATCCACTGGTTGTGGGATCACTTAGCTGTGTCTATTATATGCTGCTTTCACTGTTTGGTATGCAAGTAGTCCTGTGTTGTAGCTTCACCAGGTTGACACCTCATTTTTAAGCATGCCTGGTGCTGCTCCTGCAGGAATAACCCTCCTGCACTATTTATTGAACATGGATGCCCAGGTTTGAGCTGCTATCTCTGTTTGAAATCTATCCCATTTAGCACGATAGTAGTGCCACACAACACAATGAAGGGTATTTTCAATGTGAAGACTGGATTTTGTATCCAGGAGGTATGTGTGGTGGTCACTCCTAAAAATACTGTCATAGATAGATGCATCTGCAACAGGTAGATTGGTGAGGACAAGGTCAATTAGGTTTTTCCCTCTTGTTGGTCCCCTCACCATCTGCCGCAGACCTAGTCTAGCAGTTACGTCCTTTAGGACTCGGCCATCTCAGTCAGTAGATGTGCTACCGAGTTATTCTTAGCGATGGACATTGAAGTCCCCCAACCAGAGTACATTCTGTGCCCTTTCCACCCTCAGTGCTTCCTCCAAGTGGTGTTCAATATGAAAGGATACTGACTCATCAACTGAGGCAGGTAGACGGTAGGTGGTAATCAGCAGGAAGCTTTCTTGCCCATGTTTGACTTGATGCCATGAAACTTCATGGAGTCCTGAGTCGATGTTGAGGACTCCCAGAGCAACCCCTCCCAATTGTATACCACTGTGCCGCCACCTCTGGTGGGTCTATCCTGTCGGTGGGGCAGGACTAACCCAGGAATGGTGATGGTGGTGTCTGGCACATTGTCTATCAGACATGATTCCATGAGTATAACTATTTCAGGCAGTTGCTTGAGTTGTCTGTGAGACAGCTCTCCCAATTTTGGCACAACTCTAGATGTTAGTAAGGGGGACTTTGCAGGGTCGACAGTGCTGGGCTTGCTGTTATCATTTCCGGTACACAGGTCGATGGCGGGTGGTCTGTCTGTTTTCATTCCTTTTTGCAGCAATTTTGATACAACTGAGTGGCTTGCTAGGACATTTCAGAGGGCATTTAAGAGTCAACCACATAGCTGTGGGTCTGGAGTCACATATAGGCCAAACCAGGTAAGAACGGCAGATTACCTTCCCTAAAGGGCATTAGTGAACCAGATGGTTTCTTTTATAATAATCGACAGTGGTTTCATGGTTGCTATTACCAAGACTAGCTTTTTGTTTAAATTCTAGATTTGGTAACTGACCAGCTACCTTGGTGGAATTCAAAGCCTTGTCCCCAGAACATTAGCCTGGGCCTCTGGGTTACTAGTCTGGCAACATTACCACTACGCCACAACCTCCTTAAGGATCCCAAAACCACTTTGAGAAACTGTAGAGAGAAGGTGAGTATGTAAGGTAAGTGGGTGAGTGGGTAGGGTGGCAGTTAAGTGGGTGAAGTGTTGGGTGGAACAATGGGTGGGTGAGGGGGTAGGATGGCAGATAGGTGGATTAAAGGCTAGGGTGGTGAGTGGGTGAGGGGGTAGAGTGGCAGTTGGGTGGAAGAGGGGTAAGGTGGGTTGGGGAGTCGGGGGATAGTCGGGGCTTTGGGGGTAGTCGTGTGTCTGGGGGGGTAATCGGGTCGAGAGGAGTAGTTGGGTCCAGTTGGAGGGCTAGTCATGAGAGTCATGGGGTGGTCAGTGGTAGTCAGGGGGTTCAGGGGTAAGATGGGTGGTCGGGAGATAGTCAGGTCAGGCGGGTAGTTGGTTCAGGGGCAGTCAGAGGTTGCGTGATAGCCATGAGGTTGGGGGTAGTCGGGTGGTCGGAATGAGCAGTTGAGAGGATCCAGTGGGGGAGTTGGGTGGTCACTAGCATGGATACCCGGGCGTTAGAACTGCTTTTAACTTTTCCTGTGGTACTTGAGTGAGAAACATCCAAAGTCTCCGACTCTAGCTCAGACTTTTGGAGGGTTCCAGATGCAGGGGGAGTTGCCCATTGAAAGTCCAAACTTCCCAGGCAATTCCCACCTAGTCAGTGTGTGGGCGCTTCTGAGAGGACCCCTGCACATTGTGGGGTATGACTGTCCAGAATTTGGAAGTTCTGGCCCTTTGATAAAATCCATTGAGACAACCTTTGGGTATGTGTATGCCATGTGTATAAAGAACTGAAGTTATTAGTGATTGGTATTATGAACTTGTTGCATGCCACCTGGAAAGATTTCATTTGGGGCATGCACATATCGATGCCAAAGATGGTCCCTTATGTCTCACCCAATTGAAATAGCTAAGCTAAGTGAAAAACACACCTTCCTTCAGCATTCTGAAAAAAACCCACAGGAAACCTGTACAAAAAGCACCAAAAGCTTATTAGGTACCCACCAAAAAATTTAAAAAACAAGATAAATGAAGGCATACCCAGCGATATATATACATAAAACATAAAAAACTCAGAGGGGAACTCCCTCAATGTAGCCACATCAAAAAATACAGCTAAACACCACCAATAAAAATACCCAAAGACTAAATTAACTGCTGAATTTCACATGTACAGGTACTTAATTTGAAGAAATTCCAAACAGCTTCTGTATCTTGCTTTTTAAATGATGAGTACCTCTCACCTGCACTGAAAGGTTACCCCATCCTGTGTTAGCTCAAACCCACAGTCTCACCAGCAAACATTATAAGAAATGCACCCCTAAGCATGTGCAAACTATTTTTCTCATAACATAAAGAAACTATTTGCATTTTACATTGTGTCTTTCAGATCCTAAAGCACAACACAGTTAATGAATTATAAGTCACTGTTGTTCTGGAGACAAACAAAACAAATAATTTGCATGCAGCAAGGTCCCACAATCAATTAATCAGATGGATGACCAGTTAATTAGATTAGATATGGTGACACAGATTGAATGAAGAATGTTGGTTAGGATACTTGGAGAACTATCTAGACTTTCTTTTTAAATACTGCCATGAGAACATTGACATCCATTTGAAGTGGTGGACAGCTCTTGGATTAACATCTCAAGCAAAAGACAGAATTCAGCGTTTTCTGTACTGCATTGTGGTAGACAACCCTCACTCTCTGCCCCATTTCTTGGAACCCAGGTTGCTAACCATCCTCGCCCTTTAACTATTTAATTTAAAAATTGCATATTTTTACATTTAGGGAATAGCTTTTATCAGGAGCCTGACAGGATCGAACTAGCCATTCATTTCACATCTGCCCACTTTTCAATGGAAATTAAAATTAGGTGTAGTGTAAATCAGGTGGCAAATCCAATTCTGTCAATTTGCACCTGAGCAAGTTAGGTTACAATTACCTGGTTAAATTTATATATTTGCAAATAAAAGTACAGACAAGGCATTTAGTCTGATTCAATTTCATCAATTCCCCTATTAAATTCACAACCTAAATTTTCAAAACACAGAATCATCTTAATTGGTCACCTCTATACATTCTCAAATCCAGTAATACCCTTTTTCTAATTAGGTGACTTGAACTGCGCAAAACGGTGGAGCAGGCTTGAGGGACCATATGGCTAATGTTGCTATTCCTTATGTTCCTATGTACACCAGATGGGATTACCAAAATCTAATGCAGCATAAGTACAACAGTCCTGTAATTTCATATGGTTAGTAGTGCTGGAGTTCTGCCAAAAAATTCAGGACTGTTTCCACTGTGGAGCTGAATCTTCCAAAATGTTAGATCAGACTTCACTTTTTCAAAGCTACTGCCTCTAACATTCTTTGGCATTTCTGTACTGTAAAGCTCTCTGTAGTGTTCCGGGCTGCTTGGATATTAGAGTACAGCTTTGAAAAAGTGAAGTCCAACCGAAGATCTCAACAGCAGATTGGGGCAGCTGCAAATAAGTGCAGAAGTGCTTGCATGAATTCATTGACACTGAAAATTTTGCATGTACAGCCAAAGAAGAGACAACACGAAGAGGAATGAAATATGAGCAAAAAAGTTTAGTAAGAGTGATCTTCAAACTTTTCTGGCTGAGACTGAGCAAAGGAAAGTACAATTTCTGAGTCTTGGTGGAAAGAAGCTGCAGAAAAATGTCTTGTTCCATATGGTGGGTGGGGAGCAGGGGCTGGTGGGGGGGGCACTGACATTGAGTACCAATACTCTCACCCAATGAACTGCAGACCAGAGCAGCAAGTGTTTGAATTCAACTGAAAAGGGCATAGAATGTATCACAACAGCCATTCTCACCAGCGCACTCTATCCTCTAAAATTAAGAGCTACACCATTAACTCATAGATTATGAGCATTACGTAGAATTGTATAGAATAAACAGCACAAAAGCAGAGCATTCTGCCCAACTAGTCTATACTGCAGGTTATATTCATAAGACAATGATAAGGATGGTGATAGTGAGGGAGAGGAGTCTCTGGACCAACATTAGATAGTATTAGAGCACTGCTAAGAAAAGACACGTGATGTTGAAGCTTCTCATCTTGCATTCTTAAGGACAATTCGCAAGAATACCAAATGTAAAAGGACTGACAATTTTTATTTCATGAGAGTGCTGATTGGTTGGCAACTGGATTCTGATTGGTGGAGGCATTGCCATGGAGAATGCACCAGTTAACTGATGACTGACAATTAACTGCCAAGCCTTGTTTATATCAAGCCAGGCAGGTCTGAGCTGCACTGCATTGTGGTACTTACACAGCTCTCTGCCCTATTTCTTGGAACCCAGATTGCTAACCATCCTCACCCCTTAACTTTAATTTTAAAAATTGCATATTTTTACATTTAGGGGATAACTTTAATCAGGAGACTGACAGCCATCCATTTCACATCTGTCTACTTTTCAGTTATGTTTCAATTCTGTGCCCTTTTCAAATTAAAATTAGGTGTGGTGTAAATCAGATGGCCAGTCAAGGCATTGCCCTAGGGAATGAGAACGAGAGAATGGCTGTCGCCTATTTTGTTTAGTTGAAATAGGTGCAATGTGTGTACATGTTCTTTCTGTCTGCAAAGAACAGGGCCCTGTATAATAACATATGTTGATTCAGCAAGCATAAGTGCATCACACTGTGAGCCCGACTGATAATCTTAAATTGGTGTCAGCGTAATTCTTAGCACACTCAGGATTGTTTAGCAAATGTTGTCCAGTTGCAAAATCACAACTAATGTTGGACACTCTGTTTTGAGTTTTGCAAGCACGGGCTGGTTGGATACAGTCGATATCTTGGCTGTTACAAACAGCCAAAGGGACATGCTGTTTGATATGATCCGCCAGTATTTAGGATGTCCTGCCTACATACCTAGCATCACACTGCCACTGAAATTCATATACCACATTACTCATTTGTGTGATAGGCAGAACGTCTTTGGTTTGATGGCAGCATCCTGTTAGTGGCGAATACCACTCGTGTTGCTACTGCATAGAAGCAGTGTGAAGCAGCTAGCTTCACCTGCTGCTCAAATTTTTCTGATACCTTACCCTTTCAGGGATATCTGAGGTAGACTGGGCACTTTTCACTTAGGCCCATTCATGAGTACGTGCGATATACAACTGCTCAGGGTAGCCATTATATCACAGGATGGTTTTGATGCGCCCTATTTCACAGTATCATAGTATCTTTAAAGTGCAGAAGGAGGCCATTTGGCCCATCAAGTCTGTACTTGCTCTCTGAAAGAGCATTCCACTAGTCCCACACCCCTGCCTTATCCCCATAACCTTGCACATTCATTCTTTTCAGGTAGCAATCCAATTCCCTTTTGAATACCTGCTTCCACCACCCTTTCAGAAAGTTTGTTCCAGCCTCCAACCACCCTCTGGGTGAAAATAAATTTCCTCACATCACATTTACTCCTTTTGTCAATTATTTTGAATCTGTGCCCTCTAGTTCTAGATGTTCTCTTAAGTGGGAACAGATTCTCACGATTTACCCTGCTCATACCCTCGGGATCTTGAATACCTCTATCGAGTCTCCTCCCAGCCTTCCTTTTTCCAAGGAAAACAGCCCCAACCTATCCAGTCTATCCCATAGCTATAGTACTTTATCCCTGGAATCATTTTTGTGAATCCCCTCTGTACTCTCTCCAATGCCTTCACATCCTTCCTCAAGTATGATGCCCAGAACTGGACATAGTACTCCAGATGAGGCCTAACTTTGTTTTATACAAGTTCATTCACAATTCTCCAGCCCTCTGGCACCTCCCCTATGTCTAAGGAAGACTAGAAAATTATCATGAGTGCCTCTGCAATTTCCACTCTCACTTCCGTCAGTACCCTTGGATGCATCTCATCCGGTCCTGGTGCCTTATCTATTTTAAGTAAAGATAGCCTTTCCAACACCTCCTTCCTCTCAATTGTAAGTCCTTCTAGTGTACCAGTTACCTCCTCTCTCACCTTGGCCTGGGTAGCATCTTCTTCCTTTGTAAAGACAGATGCAAAGTACTCATTCAATACCTCTGCTATTTCTCCAGCCTTCACATGCAAGTCCCCTTTTTTGTCCCTAATCGGCCTTACTCTTTCTTTTACTACCCTTTTATTATTTGCATGCTTATAGAAGACCTTGGGATTCCCTTTTATGTTAGCTGCCAGTCTCTTTTAATGCTCTCACCTTGCTTTTCTTGTTAGTTTCTTCACTTCCCCTCTGGTCCATCTATATTCAACCTGAATCTCCATTGTATTTTCTACCTGACATCTGTCGTACACGCACTTTTTCCTTTTCATCTTTACCTCTATCTTCATCCAGAGTGCTCTGGATTTATTTGTCCTACCGTACCCCTTCAAGGGAATATACCTTGACATTGCCTGCAATACATTTTCTTTGAAGGTGGCCCATTGTGCAGACACCATCTTTTCTTCCAAAATTTGATTCCAACTCACTTGACTCAGATGCATTCTCATCCCATACTTTATGCTTTATTAACTGCTCTCTCAATATGCCCTGCCATCTTCAATGGCCTATGTACCTATACACCCTCTGTTCCTGCACCTCCTTTAGAGGCTCTTCCTTTACTTTATACTGTCTCAGCATATTTTTCCTGCCAAAATGAATCACCTCACACTTCTCTGCATTGAACTTCATCTGCCACTTGTCTGCCCAATTCACTAACATGTCTACATCCTTTTGAAGTTCAAGACTATCCCCATCACAGTTGGCAACATTTCCAATCTTTGTATCATCGGCAAATTTTGAAATCATGCCCTGCACATAATTATCCCTGCTCTGGATTGTTCCCTGTCCTTTTCCATGATTAGCCTAAACCTTATGATTAAATCGTCACTGTCCCCTAGAGGCTCTCCCACTGATATTTGATCCACTTGGGCCGACTCATTCCCCAGAACGAGGTCCAAAAGTGCATGTCCTCTCATTAGACCGGAAACATACAGCTGCAGAGAATTATCTGGAACACATTCCAGGAAATCTTGCCCCTCTTGTGTCTTTGTACTTTTCCTATCCCAGTCTCTATTTAGATTATTTAAGTCCCCCATTATGATTACTCAATAATTCTTGCACCTCTGTAATTTCTTTGCAAATTTGTTTCTCCACATCCCTTCCATTAATTGGTGGTCTATATACTACACCGATCAATGTTATTGCACCTTTTTCATTCCTTACCTCTAGCCAAGGAGATTCCGTCCTTGACCCCTTTGGAACATCCTCTCTCTCCAGTACTGTAATGCCATCTTTAATCAACATTGCCACCCCCTACCACCCCCTACCGTTTCTTCCTTTCCTGTCTCTCCTAAACACCTTGTACCCAGGAATACTTAATGCCCAGTGCTGCCCTTCTTTGAGCCAGGTCTTTGTTATAGCAATAATATCTTATATCCTTTTGTCAACCTGTGCCTGCACTTCACCAATCTTACTAACCACATTCCGTGCATTCACATACATTAACATTACGTGCATGAGCCCTGATTTAGGCTATTTTTTACTTTCCCCCTTATTCTGACCCCATCTAATGACTTACTATTGCCTACTGTAATTCTATCAAACTCTCCAAGTATTCTATCTACCTTGATACTACTCTCTGATATATCCTCATTATCAGTTGATACTTCACTACTTCCCACTGCCAGTTTTTCTCCTCTGCACTCTGAATTTCCCCTCAGGTTCCCATCCCCCTGCCAATCTAGTTTAAACCCTCCCCAACAGCACTAGCAAACCTCCCAATGAGGACACTAGTCCCAATCTTGTTAAGGTGTAACCTGTCCTTCTTGTACAGGCCCCACCTGCCCTAGAACCGCTCCCAATGCCTCAGAAATCAAAAGCCCTCCCTCCTACTCCATTTCCCCAGCCACGTGTTGAACTGCTCAATCTTCCTATTCTTATGCTCACTAGCATGTGGCACTGGGAGTAATCCTGAGATTGCTGCTCTTGAGGTCCTGCTTTTTAATTCCCTTCCTAATTCCCTAAAATCTGCTTTCAGGACCTCACCCTTTTTCCTACCTATGTCGTTGGTCCCAATGTGAACTACGACCTCTGGCTGTTCACCCTTCCCCAAAAGAATGTCCTGCAGCCACTCTGTGACATCCTTGACCCTGGCACCAGGGAGGCAACATACCATCTTGGTCAGGTCTATAGCCACAGAAACTCCTGTCTGCTCCCTGAACTATGGAATCCCCTACTACTACAGCACCTCCACTCTTCCTCCTCCCTCCTGTGCAGCTGAGCCACCCTGTGGTGCCATGGATTTGTCTCTTGCTACAGTCCTCTGAGGAACCATCTCACTCACCAGTATCCAAAATGGAAAAGCGGTTAGAGAGCAAGATAGCCTCAGGGATTCCTGCACCACCTGCCTGTTTCTCTTAGATACCCTGGTGGTCACCCATTCCCTCTCTGCCTGTGTACTTCTTCACTGCGGCGTGACCACCTCTCTAAATGCGCTATCCATGTAATCCTCAGCCTTGTGGATGTACCACAGTGACACTAGCTGTTGCTCAAGGTCCGCAACCCGGAGCTCAGGTTTCTGCAGCTGGTAACACTTTCTGCAGATGTAGTCATCGAGGGCACTTTGTGCCTGCACGGCTTCCCACATCCTGCAAGATGCACATTCCACATGGCCAAGCTGCACTAACACACCTTAAACTTTATAAAAAGTGTTTACTCACCTGTCACTCACCAATCATCTCCTCCTCTCCTTCTCACGCTCTTTATGAAGTCTCATTGCTGTCTCCCTCTTATGCTCTTTATGAAGTCTTGCTGCTCTCTCCCTCTCACCTTCTAATTCAGCATCAAGCTTACACAGTGAGCAAATGGTTCGGGCCCTATTTACGAGGTTGCTGATAAGGCCAGTCTTATAGGACATGGAACTGTAGGAATCCCAACATGTATATTGACCAGTGAAGGCTGGCCTGTGGTATACAATAGTAGAGACCCTCTGGCAGATTTCTCAACTAGCATGTCAACGAAAGAGAGTTCATTTGCTGCTCCATTTCAAAGGTGAATTTGAGCACAGGATGGAGCCCCTTAAGGTGTGTAAGAAAATTTTTACATGCAGCTGTGGATTCAAATATAGCAAACGTATCATCTACATATCAGAAATATGCAAGGGGTAGGAGGTTGGGTGTCATTTCATTGAGGACGTGTTTCTCGTGGAACCCAATAAAGCTGTTTACGAGAGCTGGGACTAGATAGGGACCCATGACAATACAATCTTTTTGGGCATGCATGATGTCTTTAAAACTGAACTGAACTGTGTGAGTTGCTGACTTCATAAGTTTAATGAATACACTGATTCACATAATGACAGTGAGCTTAGATTGCCATGATATAGTGCTGCAGTGAAAATGCCTATGTCTTCCTTGAGCGGTACATTGGTGAATAGGCTAGCAATGTCAAATGAGCTCTTGGACATGGCATCAATATGCAAGTCCTGTATGGTCTTCACAAATGTGAAGGAATCCTTCAATGTGTATGTGGAAAATTCTCTCAAAACTGTTTGTAGTAAGTGCTACATGTTGCCATGGGATCCCCTCCAAGCCCAGCATCTTCTCCTTTGTGTGTCACTCTGATTTGGGTCATTCCTACAGATTTAAGGGTAGCTAATGTAACCCCACTATTTAAAAATGGAGGTAGAGACAAAGCAGGGAATTAGAGACCAGTCAGCCTGACGTCAGTAGTGGGGAAAATTCTAGGGTCCATTATAAAAGATTTAATAGCTGAACACTTGGAAAACAGTGGCAGAATCGGACAGAGTCAGCATGGATTTACGAATGAGAAATTATGCTTGACAGAGCTACTGGGATTTTTCAAAAATGTAGCTAGTAGAGTTGATGAAGGTGAGCCAGTGGATCTGGTTTATTTGGACTTTCAGAAGGCTTTCGACAAAATCCCACATAAGAGATTAGCGTGTAAAATTAAAGTGCATGGGATTGGGGGTAGTGTATTGAGATGGATAGAAAACTGGTTGGCAGACAGGAAACAAAGAGTAGGAATAAATGGGACTTTTTCCGAATGGCAGACAGTGACTTGTGGGGTACCGCAGGGATCGGTGTTGGGACCCCAGCTATTCACAATACATATTAATGATTTAGATGAGGGAACTGAATATAATATCTCCAAATTTGCAGATGGCACAAATCTGGATGGGAGGGTGAGCTGTGAGGAGGGTGCAGAGATGCTTCGGTGTGATTTGGACAAGCTGAGTGACTGGGTAAATGCATGGCAGATGCAGCATAATGTGGATAAATGTGAGGTAGCAAAAACAGGAAGGCAGATTATTATCTGAATGGCTATAAATTGAGAGAGGGGAATGTCCTCATATGCCAGTCGCTGAAGGTAAGCATGCAGGTGCAGCAGGTGGTAAAAAAGGCAAATGGTTTGTTTGCCTTCATAGCGAGAGAATTCGAGTACAGGAGCAGGAATGTCTTGCTGCAATTATACAGGGCCTTGGTGAGACCACACCTAGAATATTGTGTGCAGTTTTGGTCACCTTATCTGAGGAAGGATGTTCTTGCGATAGAGGGAGTGCAGCGAAGGTTTACCAGACTGATTCCTGGGATGGCGGGACCGACATAAGAGGAGAGATTGAGTCGGTTAGGATTATATTCGCTGGAGTTCAGAAGAATGAGGGGGCATCTCATAGAAACCTATAAAACTCTAACAGGATTAGACAGGGTAGATGCAGGAAGGGTGTTCTCATTGTTAGCGGAATCCAGGACCAGGGGCCACAGTCTGAGGATATGGGGTAGACCATTTAGGACTGAGGTGAGGAGAAATTTCTTCACCCAGAGAGTGGTGAGCCTGTGGAATTCACTACCATAGAAAACAATTGAGGCCAAAACATTGTATGTTTTCAAGAAGGAGTTAGATATAGCTCTTGGGCTGAAAGGAATCAAAGGATATGGGGAGAAAGAGGGAGCGGGCTATTGAGTTGGATGATCAGCCATGATCATAATGAATGGTGGAGCAGGCTCGAAGGGCTGAATGGCTTACTCCTGCTCCTATTTTCTATATTTCTATCCCTAGCTGTCGAATCTCACTTCATCCATATTCTGTCAACATGATGTACCTCAGTTTCAGAGCACCTTTCTTTGGAAACCATTTTCTTTCAACTTTTCAGGAAAGGTCTCTGGTATAGTCTGAGCAGGTTGATGTTGCTCTGTGCTCCAGTATCAAGCTTCAGCTTCAGATTTATGGTTGTGGGCTTATTTCTCCTGAACTCCTTCCTGATCTGAATGGTTGTGTGAATTTCTTTTCTCTACGGAACTGTCTCATCGAAGCATTCCATGCAGTTGTGTGGTTCCTACACCTATTGTATCCTCAAACTCACCATCATCTTCCGGGGTATGGATGTTTTGATTTCTTTTCCTTCTCATTCCCTCTGAAGCTCTGCCTCTGGTAACACCTGTATTATCTTATTTCTTTGTTTTTCACATCTTGTCCCAGTGATTATGCTTTCCAAAAGCTCTGCAGTTTGATCCATATGTGGGATATTTCCTTCTGTCTGTGAACTTGTGGTCGTCCATTTTTCTCTCTGTCTGCATCCTTTTGTTGTTTTTCACTGCATCAATCCTGCTGCCTTTTTCTACCTTTCTCTTGATTTAACTGAAGGCTAGCCATCAAATGAGCTGATCTACCAGCCTTCCATCCATTTTTTTGAATTTACATGTGCTTGCTACATTTCTAAATCTCATTAAGAAATTGTCAACAAGCTCACCTTGTTCCTGCCTCAGGCATTGAAATTCTTATTAGTGGATCCATGGTTTTATTTTGGCCGATGATGTGTGCTAAATTTCTCAAAAATTTTGTCTGGGTTTTTACTGTCATCCTCAATCATCTCCCAGCTATTGAAAATATCCAAACCTTTCTCTCCTGTCCACAAAACGATGCAGTTGACCCTTTCTCTTCACGAGTGCCTTTTATTCCTAAGCTGGAGCTATGTGTTCATTGCTGCGATGGTGGCCATATCATTTTTTCAACAATTCACTCAGTTTTCCTCTCTCTCTCTCTCTCTGGCATTAATCTGGGTTGATTTTTCTCAATTTAATTCAGCATTTATTTTGTTTATAATGCTTGGGTTTTACTCACAAACACCTGCTGCCATCACATTATGTCTTGTGGTTACCAGGAGTCTGAATAAAATCACATTATCACACATAAATATTGGAGCTGACACTAAGGGCAGAATTTTCTGCTTGACGTGTGGGGGGCAGGCCCCACACGTCAGCACGTAAAATGATGCGCGGTGACGTCGGGCGAGTGTCCCGACGTCACCGTGCGCCATCGCGATATTTTGCTGGGCGGGTGCACAATGAAGCTCGACGCGCGCCCGCCATTAATTAACGGGCTAGTTAAGGCCCTTAAATCGGCAATCGACGCCGATTTTCAGGTGCCTCTGCGGTCTTTGGCTCAGCGCACAGGCGCAACGGGCAGGCGGGTAAGAGACTTTTTAATAAAACACATCCACGGGGGGGATAAGAGGGCTCAGTGGGGTTGTCAATCTGGTCTGTGAGCATTTATTGCAGAAAGTTTTTTAAACTTGCCTGTGTGATCTGTAGCAGATCAGAACGAGTTCCAGCAGCTTTCTGTGTCCTTTGAACCTTCAGGTCAGCGCTCTGCAGTCAGGAATCTTTATCAGGCCTGCAGCTTTATGGAGGCCTCCCTTTAGCCTGGGCATGGGTTCTGACATGTCCACTGGAGGCAGCTCCTCTGAGGAGGAAGGGAGGGCTAAAATAAGGAGAAGGCCAGGAGTGCACAATCAGCCTCCGGGGTAGCCACCTATGGGAGTACAGGCGCAGGCACAAGAGGTGCAGGGCCAACAGGAAGTCCAAGGTGGAAGGGGTCGTAGAAGACGCCACTATCCTGCTGCCAAGGTATGCAGGTGGCGAAGCAGCTACCTCAATATGTCTGAGGTGCAGTGCTGAAGGAGGCTCCAACTGTCAAGGGAGACAGTCAACTACATCTGTCAGATGAGATCTCTTCTAACTGTGTGGGTGGACACCCCATGCCAGTGGCTCTGAAGGTCACAGTTGCCCTCAAATTCTATGCCTCTGGCTCCTTCCAAGGCTCGGTGGGTGATCTTTGTGGTGTCTCCCAATCAGCTGTGCACACTTGTGTCAAGCTGGACACAGCCACTCTGTTCAGATGGACACAAATGGATCAGGAGGACCAGCCTTGCCTGGCGTTTCCATACTCAGCACTTAAGTTCTACATCTGCCACTTCATCAGCTGCAACTCAGGGCTTTGGACATAAACCTCAATGTCCACTCAAACAAAACACTCATGACATGTATGTAAAACATACAAATGCAGAACAAAGGAGCCACCCTCAGCCATGGTAAAACATCTGGTTTTAATTTTCTCCATCATAAGGTCACATAAAATGAAAGCAAAACGTTTTTCAACCATAAACAAATAATAATTCCCTAATCTAGGGCCAACACAAAAGCACCTGTGAGAAACCCGTGGTGTGCCTAAGGTGCCTTATGATTACGTTTATGGGTGCTACTTCTTTGTGCCGCCCCATCGCTCGGAGTGGCTTGTGAGACAGCCTGCTGACTCTGCTGTCCTGTTGACCTCAATGACCTTGGCGGCCATCCTCTGGCCCGTGGAGCCTGTGCTGGCCTTGCCTGGGAGGTGATCTGCCAGTTCCACAGCTGGCATCTCCTCAGTCGTCGCAGCCTCACCCGATGAAACGGTCACTGGGAGAGGGACAGAGCAGCTGTTGCCCTCATCCAGGGTGCTGTGAGAGGAGCCCGCAGATACGACAGGCAGCTGCTCCAACGACATGAGGTCGTCCCGGACCTCCCTGCTCACCGTCGATGGATGGTCAACGAGCTGGGGAGCTTGAAGCCCACACCATCTCCCACATTGGCAATGACCAGCTGTGGCCACTGGCGCTGTGAGGGTTTGCAGGTCTGAGCGTAACCCCAGGAGAAGCTGCTTGTTCTCCTGGAAGGCCCTCTACACGAGAGTCGCCACTCTTTCCATGGAGGAAGCATGACATTCTGCCATGAGGCTCATTGCATCACTGATGCTCCACGTGAACTCCTCCACCACGGACACCAAGCAAAGCATCATCTCACGCAACACTCCAGATGCTCCCACACACCCGGCCGCATTTCCTGCAGCTGCTGCATCGCGGATGACTCCAGAGGCACATCATCACGGCCTGACTCAGCATGTGCCTGGTCCCCTGCAGTCCTCTAGCTGCTGGCACCATCAGCACTCCCCGTCTCTGCCAGCTCCTCCAGCAATTGTGAAGTGCCCTCTCCACTGTGCCCCAGGACACTAGCCGATGTTGCAATTCCCACCGATGTGCTAGTATCTGCGCTGGTGCCTGCTTCGCAGAAATGGTGTGACGCAGGTGACAGTTGAAGGCCCTCAGGTGTGAGAGGGGGCATCTGCAATTACTCCTGGTGGACAGGCTCTGATGATGCTGAAAATAACAACAAGGACAGTAGATCAGTTAGCGTCCACACAGTGACACACTTCATCCCTTTCCCCAGGCTCATTATGCGCTCAACCTTCCAGAACCTATGGAGACGAATATTGGTGGGGTGGCAAAAAGTCAGGAGGAGACCCAAACATTTCAGGCGGGTACAGGTCAGATGGCCTAAGGAATGCCAAATGGAATGTTACGATATGTGTGAGGTGATGCACTTGGGCAGGAGAAACAAGGTACGGGAATACACGAGGAATGGTAGGACCGTGGAAAGTAAAGAGGATCAGAGGGACCTTGCTGGATATGTCGACAGGCCCATTAAGGCAGTGGGACAGGTACAGAAGGTGTTTAAGAAGGTAAATGCCATACTTGCCTTTATTAGACAAGGAATAGAATATAGGAAAAGGGAGGTCATGTTGCAAATGCAGAAAACGCTGCCTAGGCCACAGCTATAGTTCTGCGTGCAGTTGTGAAATGTGCTTCACGGGAGGGATGTGGTTGGAGTGGCATTATTGAGCTTTATAACATTATGAGGGGCATAGATAGGGTCGACAGAAAGGAACTTTTCCCCTTGGCAGAGGGATGAGTAACCTGGTGGCATTGATGTAAGTTAAGGGGCATGAGGTTGACGGGTGAGGTGATGAGGAACTTCTGCACACAGTAATATGGGACACACTGGCTGAAAGGATGGTGGATGCAGAAACCCTCCTCACATGTAATAAGTATTTGGATGTGCATTTGCAATGTCATGGCATACAAGGCCATGGGGGTAGTGCTCAGAAATGGGATAAGGCGACTTTGGAAGGTGCTTGGCATGCACATCTTCAAAGGGCTGAGGGACCTTTGTCTATGATCCGCACAACTGACTCTATCAGTTTGTGAATGAGCAGTGTTGCTACAATAACGATTTAAACAATCATCAGTGCTATGGATGGTGGGAGGACAGAGCGGATCTCACTGTTGACCTCAAATACCTGGCCGTTCCACCCCAGCCTCACTGACACCTGTGGGCCTGGGCGCATGGCGCCTTTCAAGCTCCAGGGTCCCCTGCTCAAAACGGCTCAAAATCAGCAACTGGGCCTGGCCACCTCCAGTCTGCAAATGCTCACAGGTATTGTGAAAAACAGAGAAGACCATTCATTGCGGCTAATCGCACATGGACTCTGCATGCGCACACTGCACTCCAACCACAGTGGCCCATATCAGGCCTCCAGTGCCTCCTCTCCATGCTACTGCTGGTCAGTCACAAAAAGATAGTACGCCTGCTCCCAACCCCCGCCCAACGGCCACCTTGCACACATTCTGCATCCATCACTTTAGGAAATACACGGTCTTAGCTCCCATAGCGAGGTAGCACAACTAGGTGCGGCATCAAGGGCAGCAGATGGCTCTTGGCCACAGGGCCTTGAGGCTCCCCTTCCACAATCTCATCACCGTGAACAGGACATGTGTTGGAGTTCTGAGTATGCGCCTAGCTGCATCTCCTGCAGATTGCCCCCAGACTAGTCATGTGCGACTAAGAACAACATATGGTGCGGGGCAGAACCCATCTCCTCATGAACCACTGAGGCTGATGTAAGCATGGGCACTACCTGCTTGCCCACCCAGCGTACGAGAAATGCCCAACGTGATTCAATGCAGTCACGACAGTAAGACTTGGGGGGGGCCCTCAAAGGCTAAGGTTACCTGCTGGGTTAAATGCCCAACGCCAACATGGTATTCACCCTTCCAGAGCGCAACAAATCGTTGAAGCGCTTACGGCACTGGATCCAGGTGCGCTGCACCATGCTGTGGGAGCTCATCACCTCCGCCACCTCCTCCCAGGCACGCTTCGTCATGTTGGGGGGGCCTCCTCCTCCCATCCTGGGGAACCATCACCTCCTGCCATGCTGCCACCTCCGCTGGAGGGCAGCAAGACTCTCATCAGAAAAGTGAGGGGCACGTTGGCCCCCTGCTGGCCTACCTTGCAGCCTGCTCTGCTCCTGTGGCAGACCCTGCAGCCTGCCCTGCTCCTCTGCCCTTCCCTCCAGAGTGCCCTGCTGAGCAGGCCCCCTGTGGTTGGATCTCCAGGTGGCCATAGTGAACAGCCTACAGGAGGCTGCCAGGCCTTCTTTTAGACAGGCTGCCGGGTCGCTATTGGACCCGGCGGTCTGTGCATGCCCACCCACTCCCGCAATCCACGGGAATCGGAAATGCACTGGGCGGGCCTTAATTGGCCCACCCGTGCAAAGTGGCGGCGCGACCCTGATCGCGGGCACCAATTGGGTCCACGCCCACCCACATCCGGTCCTGCTCCGCCCGCCTGCCAAACAGAAAATTTTGGCCTAAGTGTATTTCTTCAGATCTCTCTATGTGTTACTGAATAATACATTGTTGCTTGCATTGGTACACTGATTGTAGTACAGTGATGTGGCATTCTGCATATACATGTTTATCTATGCTTTACAATATAATTCCTAAATCGTTTTGGAATAATATAACAAGATAACACTAACTATCAATGCATCTTCCAAAAAACATGTGATGCACTTAAATTTTGGGCTTTGCGGTCCTCAGATTTATGAGCAAAAATATGCATTAAAGCTCTTGTGTCTTTCCTCTGAGCTCCCTCACTGCTTCTTTCAAAAATCTACTACTGTACTGTTATTTTCTTAGCTTCATTTTTTGTTCATTCCTTTTGGCCAATCCTCTGGTTCCTATACTTCAAACAACTTACATAGTTAGGCTGTGGGTTTCACACCCATTACAAACTGCTTAGAGGTATACTTCCTTTTCAAATCACTTGGGTGTCCTCAAGATATGTAGCAGAAGAAACTTAGAGATCAGAATTTTTGACTAGTACTATCTTCATTTAAAAGAACAAGCAATCAAACTAATTAATCAACACAGTTTCACATTCCTTTTTAACTGTAAATAGATAAGCTTTGCAAATCTTTCTAAATTGTGTGAATGCCTAGCTGTAGTTGAAACACTCATTCAAGATTAAAAACCACACGTACATTCTGTGATGTCTCTGTGTTTATCTTTTACCGAAATCTCATAACAAAGAAATGACCACAACTCATGTATTGGATCTTGAACTCTTGTTTTTTACATTCACTGCACCACTGCTCGTTAGGCCCCAGCTAGAGTATTGTATTCAATTCTAAACATCACATTTCGGGAAGGATGGCAAGACCTTGGAGAGATGCAGAGGAGATTTACTAGAATGATCCCAGGGGTGAGGGAATCAAATGTGTGGAGAGATGAGAGTTGGTTGCTCTTCTTAAAGGTTAAGTGGAGATTTGATAGAGGTGTTTAAGATGATGAAAGGTTTTGATAGAGTAGATGGTGCTTTGCTGGAGAATAGAGTCCTGAAGTGATGTGACCTTCTGAAAATTCCTTTCAATAGTTTGTGCTGCGGTGGAAACTGTCAGATTTGTCATAAGACGCTGTATCATAAAGGGTTCCACTGTGCTGACTGAGCTGACCACTTATTCCACATTGAAAGAATGAGCTCCGCACCCCCTTCAAAATTGCACCCTTTATTTCCTCTCCTCATTCTTCCTACCAAAATTTATTACCTCTCACTTCTCTGCATTAGATTTCATCTGCCACGTGTCTGCCTATTCCACCAGCTTGTCTATCACTATCACAGAAACACAGAATCAGAGAATCACAGAGTGCAGAAGAGGCCATTCGGCCCATCGAGTCTGCACCGACACCTCATAGTTCACAATACTTCCAAGTTTTATGTCATCAGCAAATTTTGAAATTATGCCCTGTACACCCAAGTCTAGGCCGCTAATATTTAATGAAGAAAAATAATAGTCCCAGTACCAACCACTGGGAAACCACACTGTATATCCTCCTCCAGTCTGAAAGACAACCATTCACCATTAAACTCTTTTTCCTGTCACTCAGCCAACTTAGTATTCATATTGCCACTGTTCTTTTCATTCCACAGGCTTCAACTTTGCTGAGAAGTCTCTTAGTGTAACTTTATCAATATCCTTTGCGTGTCAACGTACACCACATCAACCACATTACTCTAATCAAAGTTCTCAGTTATCGCACCAAAAAAATTAAACAAGTTAAATAAACACAAAGTCATGTTGGCTTTCCTTCCTGTGGTGCTCAGAATTGGTCACAGTAGTTCAGCTGGGGTTACCACTGATTATAAAATTTTATCATAACTTTTTTTGTTTGAAGTGTAACCTATAACCAGGAACACAAAAGAAAACACTCAGAAGGTCAGTTTTCCATCCTGCCACCCAAAGAGTCAGTGGGGTATGCACCAGGTCAATGTCAGCTGCCCCACAGCCAATGAATGCTCTGAGGAGTGTTAATTGTCTGGAGACGAGGCTTCTGCCACCTCAGAGAGCTGTTGGCCAATCTGATTGACAGTCCCCAGATTTTAAGTCCCAGAGCCAGAATGGAGCTAAGTGTGGGGCCTCGCAGCAGAGGGTTGCGGCGAGAGGCATAGACAAAGCAGGGGGTGTTTTTAATGGAGAGACCAGCAGGGGAGAGAGCACCTAGGTGTGGACTTGTAGGGGTGGGGGGGTGGTCAGAAATCTTGGGAGGTGCCCAATGTGGAAAGTGGAGGCACCACCAACCCCCCTTCCTGTCCGAGGTCTGAGCAGGATGGCCTGCATGCATGCCCACTGTCTCTGAACCCCTCCCACCACAGGCAGGAAGCAGCACTTAAACAGCAATTAATTGGCCACCCTCGGGCCTCAACTGAGGAAAGCCAGGCAAGCTGCCCTAGGCCTCACCCAACCCCCTCTAAAATTGAGGACAGGTCAGGAATGCATGGGAGGATGATGGGGAGGCCACCCAGGGAATTTTATGGCCTCATCCTACAAACCCACAAGCAGGGCCCATGTGGTTGTTGAAGGTCAATCATCTCAGTCCCAGGACATAACTGCAGGAGTTCCTCAAGGTAGTGCCCTAGGCCCAACCATCTTCACCTGCTTCATCAATGACCTTCCCTCCAACATAAGGTCAGAAGTGGGGATGTTCGCTGATGATTGCACAATGTTCAGCACCATTTGCGACTCCTCAGATACTGAAGCAGTCCGTGCCCATGTGCTGCAAGACCTGGACAAACTTCTGGCTTTGACTGATAAGCGGCAAGTAACATTTGCACCACAGGGGTGCCAGGCAATGGCCATCTCCAACAAGAGAGAATCCAGCCATCTCTCCTTGACATTCAATGGCATTACCATCACCAAATACCCCACTATCAACATCCTGGGGATTACCATTGACCAGAAACTGAACTGGGCCAGTCTTATAAATACTGTGGCTACAAGAGCAGGTCAAAGGCTGGAAAATCGAGTAATTCGCCTCCTGACTCCCCAAAGCTTGTCCACTACCTACAAGGCACCAGTCAGGAGTTTGACGGAATTCTATCCACTTGCCTGGATGAGTGCAGCTCCATTAACACTCAAGAAGCTCGACATCATCCAGGACAAAGCAGCCTGCTTGATTGGCACAGCATCCACCACATCCAACATTCATTCCCTCCACCACTGATTCACAGTGGCAGCAGTGTGTACCATTTACATAATGCTCTACAGCTGCTCACCAAGGCTCCTTCGACAGCACCTTCCAAACCCACAACTACCACCACCTAGAAGGACAAAGGCAACAAATACATGGGATCACCACCACCTGCAAGTCCCCCTCCAAGCTACAAACCATCCTGGCTTGGAACTGTATCACCTTTCCTTCACTGTCACTGGGTCAAAATCCTGGAACTCTCTCCAAATCTGCACTATGGGTGTACCTACACCACATAGACTGCAGCGGTTCAAAAAGCCACCTCCTCAAGGACAATTAGGGATGGGCAATAAAAATGCTGACCTGGTCAGCGATGCCCACATCTTGTGAAAGAACAAAGAAATTCTGCCCAATGTTTCAGATTGCTGACTCTTCACTAGGACAATGAAAGTTAGAGATCTAAGTTTTTTTTAAGCAAGGACAGAGTCAGGAAAAGGAGGGAGGGAAGGAAAGAACTGAAGGCAAAGTCTGTGATAAGGAGGAAACTGGGAGTGATTAAATAACAAAAAAAAAGATGGTGCAAGTCAAGAAGGCATCATAATGGGACAATAAAAGAAGCAAAAAGATGAATCTAAACAGGCTGAAAATGACAAAGCAGAATTGTTACTAGCAACTGCCATCCAAAAGTAACGGAAGCAATGGTTCTGATCTGAAATTGTTGGACGTGATGTTGTGTCCAGAAGTCTATATAGTACTTAATCAAAAGTCATTTTCATTAGAGTTTCATTAGAGCATAGAGCTATAGGAGGACAAAGACAGATAGATCAGAGTGGGACTGGGGTGAAGAATTAAAAGCCAGGGTCATGCTTGCGCATTGAACAGGAATGTTCTTCAAAACAATCACCCAATCTGCATTTGGTCTCCCCAATGTAGAGGTGACAACATCAAGACCAGTGAATACAGTGTACTAAACTGAAAGAAGTACATGTAACTCACTGTTTCATCTTGACAGTGTTTGGGGCCTGGTTGATGGTAAGGAAGGAGGCAAAAGGGCAGGTGTTGCATCTTCTCCATTTGTATGTGAAGGTGCCATGTGATGGGGAGGGGGTGTTGGGAGTGAATAAAGAGTGCTCCAGGGTGTTGCAAAAGGAATAGTCCCTTTGGAATGCTGAAAGGGAAGGGGAAGGGAAGATGTATTTGGTGGCATCATGCTGGAGGTGGTGGAAATGGCGAAGGATGATACATTGAATGTGGAGGCCGTTGGGGCGGAGGGTAAGGACAAGAGGAACCCTTCATCATTCATCATTTTAGGTGAGAGGGGGAGGGATGAGAACAAAAATGAGAACTTGAATGGACATATTGCAGGCCCTGTCAACCATAGTGGAGGGAAATGCTCCGTTGAGGAAAAAGAAAGACATCTCGGGAGTACTGGTATAATGACAGCCCCTAGCAGCAGACCAAGGAATGCATCATGAAATTAAAGCACAGCCCTTGACTGTCCTGAATTCATCATGAAACTTACCCCCTCTCTTTGTTTAAACCCAAATTCTATTTTTGGACAGGCCCTTTAAGTACAGCAGTTGGGATCATGGAATGCTGGCCCTCATTGCACCCGCTGCTGTACAATTTACACCAAACTGGGAAGTAAAATGGTAATGTGCTTAATGAGTTGGCTGCCTTAAAATGCCACTAACAGAAGCACAGAACTTACTTCTGAGTTTCTCACGAAGTATTGGAACCTCTGCTTGTGTGCCTGCATGAAACATGGACAGGTGGCCTCCCCTCTTCTGGAAACTATATTTATATTTTGTGTAGAGTTCTGATTATAAAGAAATAAGAGTTGTCGGGTATGGGGAGGATAACGTTTAGCACAAATTCCAGCCTTGTGATTCCTCCACGTTATTTAAGTTAATGATATTTTTATAAAATATATGCAACTCATACAGCTTTAACATGAAGTATTCTTAAATATATATGTTTTTCAGGTACCACCTTCAACTTCATCAATATAAAAACAGAAAATGCTGTAAAAACTCAGCAGGTCTAGCAGCATCTGTGGAGAGAGAAACAGAGTTGATGTTTTGAGTCTGTATGACTTTTCTTCATAGCACCTGTTTTTCTCTCTCCACAGATGCTGCCCGACCGACTTTGAGTTTTTCCATCATTTTCTGTTTTCATTTCAGATCTCCAGTATCCACAGTATTTTGTTTTTATTCAACTTCATCAAGCTCACGTTGTTTTCTACATAATACAATATTGACACAACTAATTGATAACACTATTAAGACTTTATTCAGTGTTATCAATATGAATTATTATTAATAAATGATATCCACATGGACACAGTTCCAGTGCAGAAATTATTAATGCATTTCAGATAAAAAATTAAGTACTCAAAAATAGAATTTTGTGGTTTGTCAACTGAAACTTCATAATCTTGATTAATTTCCAGCAAAATCAACATTTTTAGAATTGATCATAAGATAAGAGTTAAACCACACAGATGCAAATACTGCAGATATGACTTTGCCAAAGTGGAACGTTTCAACCTTATGATAAAGTGTGTTACAATGAAAGCATTAAGATACTATTAAAAGATAGATGCATAGACATTTCTATGGCAATCATGAAAAAAGTGGAATGGCTTAGGATTTACCGTTCAACAAATTAGAGTCCAATTAAGTTTTGCTGTAAATCTGCCATGGTGGGGGGGTTGAGGAACACAACAATCTAACTTAACAAGTTCACATGATGAACATAATGTCTGCCATAAATGTCTGTGCTATTAAGCAGATGATATGTTCTCAACCTGAAATGTTAACTCGTTTCTCCACACATGCTGCTTGACCTGCTCAGTATTCCCAGCATTTTCTGCAGCAATGGAATGAAGGAACCTACTGCTGCCACAAAGAAGTAATGGCTGAGATTGCCAAGCAAGTAAACAACAGCAATATTGTGCGATGATCCTCAATTCAATGCAGGAAATGCTTTAATAACTTAACAAGGCAGGAAAGATGAGTACAGTTGCACATTTACCTACATCCTGTGCACATCACCTTCTCCCTGCCTCTCACTTTGCTTTGTCAAACCAACTCAATTATATCATGCTGTACACCCATTTACGTTGCATGTCCATTATTCTGTCTCTTTCTATACACTTCCTCATGTCCAGCTATCCATTCACCACCTCCACTTGTCCTCATCCTTATACAATTTGATGCCTCTCCTTGAAAGTTGCCTTCACCAATTGCACTGTTTCAATCAGGAGAACATATGCGATTACAATCCCATATAGATCTGTTCTTTCTTCTATTGTAGGGGAAGAGAGCACAGAAATGAGGAAGAGGGAGAGAACTGGAGGTGGTCCTCCACAAAGACCAAACCTATCTTCTGAAGAGGAGGAAGTGCTAGAAATGAGTGGTGTTTGAGGAAATGAGGACCACCCAACTACTTGATGAGACCATTAAGTATATCCTGTGCTTTGCCAGGGCTTCCATGCATGTAGTAGGAGTCTATGATCCTCACAAAGACAAGTTCTCAGAGGAGCTGATTTGCTCAGAGGGTGCTCTCCCATTGAATCCATCTCCAAGTCCTGTAATTAACTGACAATCTATTTCATATCCCTCCTATTGGTTCCCCATTCCTGTCTACCCATTCATTAAAAAGCAACTGAAAATCTGAGTTGCCATTTGGCAGTCAAGAATGGAAGATACAGGAAAGCAATGTAATAAACTTTATGCTATTTTAACAAACAACAAAAATTTCACATAATATTTTGTCAAACATCCATGTACGTATCCTTATTGAACTACACAGCTTTTCTCTTCTATTTTCTACACCTCAAATGCAGTGCAACCCTTTTGGCTTTAGTGGAAGTAGAACCAGGCTGCTCAGATCCCTGCCCTGACTGTTGAGATGCGCTTGGCCGAGGACATCTTTGTGTTGGAGCTTGTGAGGACCCCACCAAAGGCTGTGTCACCTGCGCCTGTACAGGACAGACTCTGCCTTTGGAAGAGAAGACATCACATTGGGTGAGGAAAGATAGCACATATCCCCTTTCACTATTATCTCACCCTGCGCCAACTACACTTTAATCCTGCCACTCTGCTAGAGAGCAGCTTGGGGGAGATTGGTGATGGGCTGTGAGGCCACAGCTAATGTTTCTGGCAGCCTATTTAAGTTGCCAGATATATTGGCATCCAGAGACAGCATGTCTGTGGCCAAGGCCTGTGTGAACTTATTTTATTGCCAGATTTGATGTTTCAAACAATTGGCCAACCTATCCATGGGAAAATACATTCTTGCAATACCCAAACTCAAGCATGAGTTAGGTTATGTCACAGCCTGCTTGAGTTGGATTCCTACATTCGATTGCAATCATTGTCAGTGTGAATTAAAAGCCTGCCCAGTGCCTTGCAGATTTTCTGCTGCCTCTCATTGATTTATACTTTTTATTGATTGCTCCAGGGGTACAGCAACTGTGTCCTTGTGAATTGTGTGTCTCTAGGTGAAATTCCAACTAATAGCCTAATTGGATCCACTGAAATGTGAGTACCTGGGCTGGGGCACAGAAAACATGAGTCCTGTGATGGTGTACCCTCTGAAGGAATCACTCCTCTGAGGAATTATTGTCCCACTGAATGTGCACAGGAAGACCCTGGGGGAAAGGTAAAATATGAAGTAGTAATAGCAAGGTAAGAATGTAGCAACTTAACATTATGAATATGATCATATTTCACTCGCTACTGAATTCAAGTCAACATAACTTAGTATTGTGTGACATGTGTGCTGTTGATGTTGAATTTTGTCTAGGTAGCTGCAAGGGATAAATATTGTCACTGGGTATATCTCTGCTGCTTCTCTTCAAAATAGCCCTATAGAATCTTACATACCTCCTGAAAGAACAGTCAAGGCCTCAGTTTAACATCTCATCTGGAAGATAGCACCTCTGACAGTGCAGCACTAAGTAAAGCACTGAAGTGGCAGCTAAGATCTTTATGCTCAAGTCTCTGGAGGAGGACATGAACCACAATCTGCTGACTCAGAGGTGCTACTCACTTAAACACTGCTGATAAGTCGGTTACTGGTTTGTCATTTCAGACTGCTGGCTAACTTCTTGTTTTTTGGCCTGTTGTCTGAGCCTGGAAAGTGAATTGCAACTGCTGAGAAGATTTTATTGGTGTTGCACTGTTTTTGGCCTTATAAATAGCTTGACTGCAGTCACAGGTGATCTGGTAGGATTAC